>NC_083651.1:23644747-23944747 GCF_963576545.1 Limanda limanda | reverse complement strand
ATGAAGGAGGGCGATAAATGGAAAGATATGAAACAAACGACTGCACCAAAGAGGAGAAGAGAGAAAGACAGAGGATGATGGGCAGAGAGAAATGCAGGGATTTCTCTTTTACAGACCATGCAGGGAACAAGAGGACCACCCACAGGAAAAAGGAAGACTTAAAAAAAGGGGGGGAGCTGAAAAAGAAGGAGGCAGGAGAGAACAAGGGAGGGGGGGGGGGGGGTTGAGAGGAAGAATCTCAGTAGGTTTTTTCCGCAGGGTGAACTCAGCGAGGCGCGGTGCAGGGCAGAGCCGGGCCGGGCCGAGCTGGAGGTCCTGAATTATTAAACACAGTATTGCACTGCTAAGCAAGCGACTGCAACCATGTTGGATGTGTCTGCTGAGGAGGCAAAGGTTGTGTGTTTGTGTGTGTGTGTGTGTGTGTGCTCCAATGAGGGTTTCATTTCTTGTTATGTAAGATTTTCATTTTTGCTCAACAATCTTTATTATGGTATTTTGCGTGCAGTTGATTGTTGCTTTGTGTGCGTGTGTTGTAATCAGTGTGTTTGCCTGTTAAGAACCACTAATTAATGAGGAGGCAACTTGAGAGCTTTTGTTTTAACGCCCTGCCTCAGTGGACAGCGATGAGCAATTTTAGACACACACACACTCTTACTGTGTGTCTAACTGGTAGTACACTTACTCAAGGCTGTCCTCTTATAATTGACATTAAAGAATTTTTTCTTCTCTTGTGTAGTAAATGGAAATATAATAATGCTGGATTATATTCAACCTGATGTGAGGAGGTATGAGGAGGTGGTCATGTTTGAATGATGCAACACTTTGGTTAAAGCTCGTGAAAGATCCTGGTTTCAGTTAAATGTTAATATATCAAATCGCTGCAGGTTTTACTACCTCAGTTAAGGAGATTATGTTTCCACCCCTATATGTTTGTTGGTTTGCTTGTTTGATTGTTGGAAAGGTTGTTGAACTTGTTGGCAGGAGATGGAGATATTTCAACATTTTCCTTGATTTTTCAGTGAACATTTTTCATGGTTTCTTGAAAACATCTGGCAGAATTAGGAAACTGATATGGTGTGTGCAATGTGGTTCAGGGACTTCTACAGATGTGATATATTAGCAGATAACAAATAAAAAAGCTGCCAGGAGCAAGTGTTTCATATAAAAATAGAACCCACATGTGTCTTTGTTGACCAGAGTGTAAATCTGATGGCATTACCTCTTTGCTCTACTGAGCTACATGGAAATCCTGTTTCTTCTTTCCTCAAGAAGGGGATAATGATTCTGAAGCTCCTCACTTGTGCAGCCAATAATAGTTAGAGAAACAGTTGGGTGAGTATTAGCTAAACTTACATCAGCACATGGATAATTTACAACCTAAAAAGCATCATCGTCTTCACAGGCTCCCATTCATGCAGCTCCCTGACCTCACATATCACTTCTCTCACAGATTCCTTCAGGCAGTTGCTCTGATCCCAAATAAGATAAACACAAGGGAAGGTTTAAGTGCCGTCTGTGTGATATATTATTGTGGATCTTGTTGACATTGTCAACACATAACAGTTTTTCTAAAGTGAAAGCAGCTTACAGTGATCCCGTTTTTCAGAATTTTATCGGGAAGCATCGCAGCACAAAATTGTCCTCGCAATTATTCTATGCAGAAAACCCCTGATTTACACGTTGAAAGATTTGGCCTAAATGGGTCTTAATCCACATTCTGTGGCCCGTCCTGAATACGTTTGATTGTATCTGCTCATCTACCGTTTTCCCCCTTTTCGTTGGTTTGTCTGACTCTGGGTTAAGGGCAGATGATACTGCACCTTGTCAAGCTGTATGAGGCTTATTGTCATTAGTGAATATGGGCTTTACATATAAAACTTGATTTATTGCTATTTGCGGCCGATTCTCTCAGGGGTTTTACATAATTTTTAATATTCAGTATGTTTCATTTGAGTTTTACTGTCACAAACTCAAATAGCTGCACTAGGTCACCTTGCACATGTTTTGACTAAAAGTGTCTGTGAGTGAAAGTTTAAGTTTTGGTTGAAATTGAGATTCTGCCTCAACCCATTAAAACCAAACTTTAATAATGGAACAGGGAAAAAAAAATTCCATTCCAACCCTGTTGCACAATTTCTATTTCAGCCCAGACATGTGCATTTGCATACAAACCCTGTTTATTTGCCAGATTCACTTTTAATGATGCATAATTCGTCCTCGTTGTCCTCCCTCCCCCCATCACTCTCTGTAAAACCTCCTCCCTTCCTCTGCTCTCCGTCCAGCTCTCTTACTCTTGTCTCTCACCTGTCAATCACCTGCCTTTGTTGCTCGTCCCTTCTCATCACATATAATATAACACATCTAGCATCACCGCACAGTGTGATAATGAAATGAGCTGCTGGTGAACCACACAACCGTACTTCACACTTCCAATCCCTTCCCCTCATCTTGGGATGGTTAAGTGGTTTTCCTCAGCTTCAATAAAGGAGTCTATGGGGAGATTTTTTTTTTTTTACAGCACTAACACAGATGAGTCACCTGGATTAGACTGGAAGTTCAGAGAATCACTGATTGGCAGGAGAAGAGTGGCTTCCTTCTCTCTCTCTCTCTCTCTTCTCTCTCTCTCTCTCTCTCTCTCTCTCTCTCTCTCTCTCTCTCTCTCTCTCTCTCTCTCTCTCTCTCTCTCTCTCTGTCTTTTCAGCTGCTCTCTCTCTCCCTCACTCACTACGTTTACATGATGGCATAAACCCGATTTCGGCTGAAGCCCGGTTTCTCTATCCATGGGGGGTTAACTGCTCTATCTCAGGGTACATGGCACTGAGAAATCCGACTCTTGTCCGAAAGCATTTCATACCCCGCTACGATAGGTGGCGCTGTTTTCATTACAGCTAGTGGTGATACAGCCATTTCCGCTTGACCTCGTCACCACTAACAACAAAAAACAACAACAGCCTTCAACTCAGCATGCGAGAAAGATGACGAACGGAGAGCAAGGTGAAGCTACGTCCCTCTACATGATGTTGTGCATGTTTACTCTAGGAGTACTGCGAATGCGAACGACGCATTTGATTAGAATGGTTTGTTTGTTTGTTTGTGCCGGCCGGCACCGGGCAGCGTCATTTTATCTAACTGTCGACTTCCGGGTCCAACCAGGGAGGGGGGGGGGGGGGGGCAGGATCTCAAGCATGCGCAAAGACGTCATCTCCAGTTGTTGTCTAGCTTCCAGAGTTACATGCGCGCGTTGTCCGATATACAGCCAAATCCGATCTACTTATCTGGGGGTGGTTATCCGACTTCAGTCGGACACAAGAAATCTAGATTTGTGGAGTTACATGACATGGATCTTCGATTGAAACCGGACAACGCCAGAAATCGGGTTTCAATCGGACACATGTAACCGCAGTGACTGCCTCTCCGTCTCACTCCAGTTGTCTGTCCATCTGCTGCCCTCTCTGCCTCTTCCTTCATCTCCTACCTCCCACCTCTAAGCACCCTCGTCTCCCCGATGATTACTTGGCTCCTTGTGATGTAATTGAGTTTCGAATCCCAGAATTGAGCCTTTGCCCTTGAGGAACAGAGAAGGGGACGTAATTACATTCCGTTTTGGCTGCAAATGATTCTGCTAATTCGATATGGACTGTTTTCATGCAGTCAGCAGCAGAGGTGGTTTGATGGATGCTGGAACAGGAGGAGGTGTGACTGGGCCTGTCTGCACGCAGCTGGACAAAGACTCAGACATGAGTCCAGTGTGAACAGTGAGATTGAACACATTTATATGTTTAGAACCATCACAGTCAGTATCATTTTCAATGAGATATTAAGTCAAAGACAATTATAGCCTTTTTTAACTACTAAATCTAGTTTTAGTGTCCTGGGCTGAGACACAAACACACCATTTAATTTAATAGTTTTAATATGCAAAGATGGGACAGTTTCTCTTTCCTACATAAAGTACGTAAGAAAAATCATGTTTACGACATCAGTGTCGTAAATGATGCTTTGTTCTTATACACAACCTGTCCAGAGATATTCTCTATTGTTCAGTGCATGTCTGAAAGCAGCTCTAGATAGATCTGTCAGATGATAAATCACTAATCCCCCTGCAGGGCATAATTGGAATAAATATTTACAGCATACAGAAAAATTTTGTTTTGACAGATTACTTTATTAAGTAAGTTTGGGCAGCATTTGGTATATTCTTCATGTGAGCTGTTTGGGTTTACTTTACACTCAAATATCTTATCTCAAACATAATAATACAATCATTTAATTCTTTAGAATCTGATATTTAACTCTTATGCTGCTCGATGTCTCTTCTGCCATAACATTGGTGGAGACAGACAGATGAGAGAGAGTGAGTGAGTGAGAGAGCCTGGGTGTTAAGTGTTGGCTCTGGCCCCGGCTCTTGCGTAACTCACTGCTAATTAGGATTTAACCGCTGCCAAGTCGCAGTCGTTGTTGCGGCTAAATGGTGAAGAGTGTCGGTGTTGGCAGGACATCAGAAGTGGACCGTGGGGAACGTGAAGCAGAAAGGAACAGCACAGAACAGAAACACACAAAAAAAGGGAAACTTCACGGCCACGTGTGTGACGGCCGTAAACTGGGAGGATCAGGTTAGGATTATTGTTGTGCTCTCTCGTAGTGGATAAAGGTGCCAAACAATAACAAAGACCTGGGAGCTGATGGAAAACACTTATATACGATGTGTATTTGCTCACTAAGACACACACACACACACAGTATGGGACTCTTGTTGAGTTTTTTTTGTGCTTTTGCTTCTTCGTGCACCTTCTCATCTTCCTCTTCTCATCCCTCAACCCCATTGATCCTCACACTGCTTCCATTTCTGTCCTCCTCTGTTCCAATGGACCTTATTTAGCTCCATGTCTTTACACTCAAAAGCCTGCAGGGCGAGGTGGTGTAAACAGAAGCAAATAACAAAAACTAATTTGCAGCCGGCTGGGAGTAAAATTTGTTTTCATTAGTTTGCAGTAAATTAACTGACTTGGATAATATCATCAATTCGTGGGAGCACACTTAAACAAACCTGAGAGGATCAGATGATGTGATGATGAGGATCGCCCCAATAGCAACTGAAAGAATGACATGAGAAATTGGCCAGAAGAAACATACAAGGATATAGTCAATAATTTTGTGCTGTCCTTTGGAGAAGGTGGTGCCATCATGAAAAATTACATCACAGAAGCCAACCAGAACCTTCCCAGTGGATAAGTGGGCCTACGTTTCCTGATCCCTGTAACCTCTTTACATTTCCTCCAGATCCTTGAGAGTTTTCTCCCATCCTCTCCCCTTTCCCTCCCTTCTCGCTCCACTCACACTTCCTCCTCCTTCCCTCCCTTCCATCTTTTTTTTTCCACCATTCTTGTTAGCACCGGTCATGCACACTTGCCTCCCTGATTAACTAACAACCCAAAGGATGTTGCACAGAGTAATGTCTGCTCTCCCTGTGAGAGGCATCGATTTGCTGAGAGCTAACTGCCCGAAACGTACATCTTCAAGAGAGGATTCTTTTGGCTTGATGACCTTGTGTATAAAAGCTGAACTGAGTTACTTTTTTACAACATACCAAAGTTGGGGCAGACATGATGTGCATGAAAGTAGAAACACGCCCCAAGGTGGTGATGTAGCAGAGGAGATTTAACTGCTTCCCAAATGAGTTTGACAGAGAGAGAGGGGGGACATCTGTTCTTTATGGAGCTGAACTCGTGTTCAAACATTGCGGAAAAAAAGATGCGCAGACTGCTTCCCCCAGTAAAGTGTTGATTAGCATTCTAGCTGACTCACTTCATCGATTTTGAATCCAGAGATTCAGATAAATTATTTATTACACAGCACAGACGATTTGTTATGGCATCTGTTCCTGAGCAGTGATATCAGAGTGTATCTGAGGAAACCTACAAAACGAGGTTAAAACCATGACAGGGTTCTGGCTCGGTGCTACTCTGAACTCTCATACCAGAGCCTCTCACTGGAATGTAGACGGTCACACACAAAGGCTTTATGCATCCACGTGCCAATAACCACAGGTCACAACCCACCATGTTACTGCATGTTCACCCGGTAGTGAAAAATCACAAGATTTATAACAAAGGGCATGTGGGGTTAAAGAAAGAAAGAGATGTGAATTGTTTAGCTTCGTTTTCTAGAAGATTACACCTTCACTTTTACGACATATATATTGGCTTGGCTCTTGTAGCAACTTGAAACTCCTGGAGAAGGGTTCCATTGAGTAATAAGCATTAAAAGATTTGTCTGCTGTTAGGTTCCCTGTGACATATCATGCATCTCTTTTTCATCTACCAATTCCAGAATCTCTGTTTGTGTGTATGTGGAAGGCATATCTCGAGAACCGTTCATATTATTGGTGTCATGCTTGGCATGTGTATTGTTAAGGGTTGAAGGAAGTGCCCTGTTGAATTTGGTGTGATTTGGACACGCAATATGTTCAATATTAATACATTTGATAAAACAGGCGACCAGTATTCTGTAGCTGTAGCTCAAGGGTTCCAGAAAGAGGTAATCATCCCCAATCTAATGGTTTCTTGCTTAATTTAAGATTCATGGTTAAAGCTGAGGCCTCTGCAAGTAAAGCATGACTTTAGAGGTTTGTTAAGAACATATGTAATGTATGCACAAAGCAGAATGTTCCACAACATGGCTTTGCTATCAAATATTTGCAAATCTGACAAGCTCACAAG
This sequence comes from Limanda limanda, assembly GCF_963576545.1. NCBI lineage: Eukaryota > Metazoa > Chordata > Actinopteri > Pleuronectiformes > Pleuronectidae > Limanda > Limanda limanda. The sequence continues at coordinate 23,938,028 of NC_083651.1, read as the reverse complement.
CCTCACAAGACCAAAATGGACAAAGGAAAATAGGCTAACCCATCATGACATGACATGCAGAAGGGAGAGAAGCGGCACCCTGTTTTGATTTGCCTGTATTTGGTTCTTGCGTATAATCAACCGCACTCGCCTCTCGGCTGCGTTTCTGGACTGTCCAGATGGGTCAGAGGTCTCCAGAGACTCTGCGTGTGAGAGACAGACATCGAGCTCGTACGTGAGAGAGAAGACAATTGAGAGACTTGGAGAAGAGAGAGGGAGACTCGGGGTGATGGTGTCAGAGCGAGAAACAGAGAGACAGCATATGTGTGTGTGTGTGCGAGTGTGCCCTGGTGGGCAGTCATGTGTTACGCACCCGGCCTGAGTGGAACCAGCTGTCTTGTATCCGGGGTCTGGCCTCTCCTCTCCGCTCCCTTCAATGTCCCCTCTTCCCTCTATGTTGTTCTTTTCCTTCTGCTCACTTCTTTTTCTCTCTTTGTTTTCCGTGCTGTGTTTCTGTTTTTATGTAAATTAAGTGAAGTGAAGCTGCTCTTTTTAAAATTAGTGGTTCTATAAGTATTCATCAGTACCAGGCAAAATGCTGTGTCACTCAATTTCCTGGCACTGTAACATAGAAAGGTGTTGCCAGAAAATAATTAAGACAAATCAGCCAATAAGTCCAACTCCCAACGATGTGGTGGTGAGAGACATTGAGACAGGATAAGAAAGAAACACAGAAAGAGATCTGTGTCAAATGAATTAATAATCTGTCAGTTGCAGAGAAAAGGGACATCAGGAGAAAAAGATTGAGATGACAAAGAACGAGCGGAGCGATGAAAGCTCTGTTTACTTCAAACCGAGTCCCAGCTTGCCCTCGAATCTCCTGTTACCATGGTGATTTAACAGCCGATATGGTGTCCCCCGAGACGCTGTCCGGAAAACATGGGGATGAGGGAGAGAGAGAGAGAGAGAGAGAGAGAGAGAGAGAGAGAGAGAGAGAGAGAGAGAGAGAGAGAGAGAGAGAGAGAGAGAGAGAGAGAGAGAGAGAGAGAGAGAGAGAGAGAGAGAGAGAGAGAGAGAGAGAGAGAGAGAAAGAAACACAAGGACGGACAGAAGGGCAAAATAGCAAAGGTGGGATAGAGGAGTGCTCTCCAACAAATGTGAAGTAAAGTCCTCCTCAGCTCCATGAAAACACTGTGCATTCAGACTCGCTGGAGCCTTCAGATGGTTTTGACTGAAGGATTTTTGTTGTATAACAAAACTATATCTTCACAAAATGCCACAATTGTGTTTATTATTTATTAAGTAATGTAATTCCATCGAGAAATCACTCAGCTACACCCTTTTTTTTATGAGCTTATTTAGCTTATACATAACAACATCTAATACCTCAATGCAAATAAAAACGTGAACGTGATTAATAATATGAAGAATTTAAAGAAGCACATATTTTTTATATGAAAAATGGATCAAATGGCTTTGTCTAATTTAAAAGGTGTTGCTCATGTGACTGAGAATTATCCCACATCTCTTCTGCAGTTTCCCTCAGCTCCACATACTAATATCTAAACTCTTAACTCATTATGTTGGTTTTACTGGCTACAGCAACATTTGAGTTCAGCACTGTCATCAGCCTGGTTGTTTACCGATGCAATAGGCAGCTATTTAAACATAAAACGTTAACGTATAGAGGAGAATTCAGCAGCTGCTGCAGAGCCTGACAGTTTCTTCATTAGTTGGTGGAGACTAAACAGTGAGTGATTCATGGCCAGAAGCAAGATGTTGGGCTTTGAACACTGAATAAGTTTTCCTTCCTGCACACAGATTGAGAGTTGACTGTCTCCCTTGTGGCATGTGGATATGTATATGTTGTGTGTGTGTATATATACAGTATATATATGTTGTGCTCCTGATATGAGTAATCTAACACCATCAAGCAGATGTTTTCTCAAACCCTCCTTTATGTTAATGTTATAACAAACTCTCTCTCTCTCTCTCTCTCTCTCTCTCTCTCTCTCTCTCTCTCTCTCTCTCTCTCTCTCTCTCTCTCCTCTCTCCCTCTCCCTCTCCCTCTCCCTCTCCCTCTCCCTCTCCCTCTCCCTCTCCCTCTCTCTTTCTACAGCTTTATCATTCATGAGACACAGCGCCTCAGCCTTTGGATTTGCCGTGAGTTCCACCTTACTTTTTTCCTCCATTTTCATTGATCAATTAGTCATAACCTGGGTCCCGGTGATTTATTAATGAATCTCGCTATCCAAAGGGTTATTGGTCCCTTTGTCTCCAAGGTAACAGGGCAGAGACTGTTCTCACAGCCCAGGTTGAATGTCAAACTGCTGTTTGTGTTTGCTGGAGAGATTTGCTGCCCTTTGCCAAAATAAAGCTTCTCACCACTTCAAGAAGAGACTTGAGAGTGTGATTAGTTTAAGAACTAATCAGAGAAAATCATCAACACACAGAAAAATGTGATTAGCATAACGTGAATGAAATGTAATGAGCTGTAATCTGCAGTGCGAGCTATCTCTTTATTTAAGAGCAGATTTTAATTAGAAAGTGCTTGGCTATTTATGAGAGACCACAGTTCAGAGGGGTTAGATCACAGCAGCTCATCATGGGTATCTTTACACAATGATTTTACTGGTTTCTATATGTGATGATGAAGATAATGATCATGCTGTTTTTTGGAAAATCAAGCACAAAGTCATATACTGTGGCAACCACCTATATGGAGCCTTTAAAAGAAAGTAAAGTCAGCACAGTTGAACTGAAAGGACATGCTCTTGATAAAGATGGGACATTTTCAAAAACCCATTTGAGAGTTACTCCCATGCAAAGATGTTAACTAACTCTAATGCTCCAGCTTCCCGCTCTTTCCTTTCTCTCCTTGGTTACTTGATTTTTTCTTCTGTTGCAGTTTGATGCCTCACTGGACGTCATGTCATCATTCATTGTCCTCTGGCGCTACAGCAACGCAGCAGCGGTGCACTCTGCACACAGAGAGTACATGTGAGTACAGAACACAGCGCTGAACTTAATGTTGATGTTAATGAGGTTAATGATGAATTGGTTAGGAACCAAGTGGAGAAAGAGTGCAAACCAGGAAGTAAACATAGGGATGAAGCTTTAAGATGTTTCATATAAAACAATGGGATCCAAACAGAGGTGCTGTAAGGAGGCAGGTGAACCTACACACTGGGAGATCAGGCAAACACATAATAACAAACTGCCACATACAGCCAGAAAGGCACACGGACCAAACGGGGACCAACTGCACGCAAGAAGAAAGGGGAAATAGGGCAGAAAACAAGGAAACCAAATCTGCTTTAACGGAAGAGCTTCCTCTCATCACTGTTTATATTCATGTCTTCACCAATCTATCAGTTACATTTATCTTTCCTTTCCTGTGTGTCGTGTCTACAAATTGATGGAACAACAAGGGTTGATTAAATTGATTATGATGTGAACATCTAGCATCTGCTGCAGGTGTTGGCGATAAATAGATGTGAGGATGAATGGATGCAGAGAGGTGTAGTGATCTGTTTCTCAGGCCTTGTCTCTCCATCCTACTCCTCTTTCATATCAAGAGTTTGCTGGATTTATTACTGACATTTTTACACTTCATGTTACTTACCAAGCCCTGTTATTTTAGGCTTTTCCGTTGTTTTAGGCAAATACCCGGAGCTCAGAAATAAAGTTTTTTAGCATGTCTGTTTATTCATTTCTTATTGAACTGAGTAACCCACTGTTATAAGAGTGTACATCACTGCTTAACATTCGCCTCCACCAATCAGTTGTCAGGGCCGCGCCAGCTCAGGAGAGTTCATCAAGTGGCTGTCAGGTCGCTGAGAGCCTCCTTCGTCTTACTCCAGCACCTCGGCTTGGGTGGCAGATTATGAGAGATCAATCTGCCACTCTACCATCCATTAACACACACACACACACACACACACACACACACACACACACACACACACACACACACACACACACACACACACACACACACACACACACACACACACACACACACACAGACTCTTTCTCTCACGTATCCACATGTGCTGTATTCAAACAACAGACGCATATCACGTAGATGCCAAAGAGACAGAGAGATATTTACACCCATTTGAGAAAGTTAGGGCTGAGCTGATGAAGAGATATGATGTTGTTGGTTGGAGAGTAAAGTCTGTCTCCCATTATAATGTTAACTATGTGGTCTGCAGGAGTTGCCCAGTTCCTTTTTTTAATGCATGCATGCCTATAGCACTTTACAGCAATAATAGTTTAATTTGTTTTACTGAAACTCGGAATTGCCACGAAATTAAAGAGATTTTTCAAGGCAAGAAGAGAAGCAAAAAGTTGCCTTTTTCTCAGTGAATTACTACAGTTTTACCTCAACCATCAAAACCAGGGGAAAACACGGGAAACACCACATCGCTGCACTTGTCAAGCTACAGTGTCTCTGCTCTGTGGTGAGAAAGATGGGCTCAGAATGTGTCAGAGGAAGAGACAGTTTAAATGCAAAAGCAAGGGACACAGATTAAATATCTTATTCCATTAAAATAAGAACAAGAGAGAGTACATATGCAAGCATCTTGTAGACCACCATTCAACTCACCGTCACCTAGATTTATTGATAAACAAATAGTTGATATTGATTCAAATGCAGGTGAAATACCCAAGCACTGGGAGACAAGTGTCACTGTGCTAGTGTCAACCTTTTAAAGTTGTTGCTTGGCTCCACTTTGTGGAACAACCTAAAACTTGCCCTGTCTTTCTGTCTCTTACAGAGCGTGTGTAGTTCTTGGGGTCGTGTTTGTTCTCTCGTCCTTGTGCATCCTTGGAAAGGCAATCCATAATCTGGCAACCAAGATGCTCCCAGAAGTGGTAAGAACACACACACACACACACACACACACACACACACACACACACACACACACACACACACACACGCACAAACCCAATATGCATAAAAAAACAATTTCAACATGTGTGTTTAATGTGCAGTATGTACAGTAGTTTTAGTAAAAAGGTGAAAATGTGGAGGTGATAGGTTTGATTCTGCTGCAGATCACATCTTAGACCAATACTTAATTTAGGCTTTTCTATTTATAATCATACACACAATCTTTACCTTACCTCAGTTTTGTTATCTAACCTTAACCATAACCCTGTACCTGAACTATTGTCATCATTGCTTCAAGATAGACGATATTACTTCTTATAGAAGTTATGTCGGGAAGTAATCTCCTGCTCTCTATTCCCGAAATAATGGACACTTAGTGTTCTGCTCTTTAATGAGCAGCAAGTTCAGGCTGAATTAATTATCAGTGGTTTTTCCATCATCATCACAGCTGTAGTGTAATTCTATTGGTTAATTGTGAGTAGAAAGTAGTGCACATGCCATGAGCATGATGTTCCATGGTGAGGCTACATAATATATTTATTTCTCATTCAAAATTCAAAGCCATAAGTACCAGATAGTGCACTATCAAGTGATTCCAGAAACTGACTGTGATAATTTTAGAACTGTCAAAATATTGATGTATATCTCAGTGAGCCAGTTGTGATGTGATGTCAGACTGAGGGCAATTCCACACCTTATGTCATTATAACAAAAAAGAAAAGATTCACACAGCAAAAGATCTGGTTTGTCCGATCCAGGTCGAGAGCAGCTCTTACATAGTTGTAAGTATGCTAGTTATTCATTTAATCATAATGAAACAATAAGAGGCGTACACAGATGCAGGTGTGTGTGTGTGAGTTCCAGGCAGCCTGCACCCCACATACACACATTTATATAGACATTCAAAAATAGATGAATATGAACAATACCCACTTAGTTTGAATCAGGGCAAACACACCCAGCACTTGTACACACAGGCAAACTCACACAGACGCATCATTTATCCTTGTGGGCTCTGTGTCTTTTTTTAGCTCTGTGCCGTTGCTTTTTAGACGTCAGAGTTTTTGTCTCCCTCCACCTGACTTGTTTTCCTTTTTTCCTCTTTGACACATACACACAGAGACACACACACACACACACACACACACACACACACACACACACACACACACACACACACACACACACACACACACACACAGACACACACACACACACACAGCTCTCTAGAGGTGTTAAGACTATGAATAAGGCTTGAAAACTGCTCTTCCTTCTGTTGCTGGGGCACTGCCCAGCTCTTCCACCCTCACTCTCTTTGGGGAGTGTCCAGCACGTCGTTTCCAGTTCTCTACTTTGAACCCTGTTTTTTGGCTTGTCAAATATTTAACCCTCACAATCTGTCCAGGTGACTAACTAACCAGTGAAGCCATGGCACCAAGTCAAATCTGCAATCTGGGTTAGGGTTATCTGCACCCTCACCACAAGATGCCACCAAATCCTCCTCACTGAAGTGTCCTATCGCGTCGCTTAAAAGCTAAGATCCACTTCCTGATTTAGCTAAAGAGCCAGCAGCTCCCTCACCACCCACAGTATCTTCACTCCCCCCTGTTGATGATGTTTAAAGTCAACACACACTCTAATTAGAGGACATTTGAGACTTGGGGTACCATCATTATTTATTCATTCATTTGACAGCATTTAAAGAGTTTATCTAAACCCTGTGGAGTCTATTTGTTAATAAATAAAAAAGGTCTGTCTATGTTTGGTGCCTCACATAGTTGTTAAATCAGTTTCCTTCCTCATAGCCCATTTGTAAAGTAGATTTTTCTTTAAATACATATTCAAACCTGTTTTGTTTATAACTCTTTGAACCTTATCTTCCATGTTGTGCCCTGTACCTTGCTAGTAGCTGTGTCCCTGAGCTGAGAAGGGTCAATGGATTATTGCGCTAGTCAGCAGCAATGATAATTGTTTATAGCCCCCAAGGTCCCTTTTGCCTGTGGCCCCCAAAGTCATTATGATAAATTAAGTTATATAACTGTTTTAAATTTTTTATTTCCAACAAATTTGTTTCTCAGATGCTTCAGCGTATAAGCACAACCTCCATTTTTATAAATAGGCTAAGTTATATCAATAGGACATGTGGTAATTTAAAACTAAATTAATAATCGATTACTCCCTTAAAGTAAAAGTAAATATAGCAACAGACTAACAGGGTACTCAGTTCAGACACATGGATTAGAAGGAGAAGCCTATGTCGGCTAGATTTAAGGGAAGGATGAATGTGGGGAGGCTTCATGTGAGATTGTGTCATTATCATAGTGGACAAACAAAGTGTGTGTCCTCTTCTCTTTAAGTGTGTGCTTGTTATGATTGAACCATAAACCAGAGAGAGTACGGAGCCGGTGGAGAGGCAGAACGAGGGCAGCAGCTTCTCCGCAGACTGTGTTTGATGCTCCAGTGCCATTATGTTAATAGAAACTGTGGGTGGTTGGCCTCAGAGGAGCTTCCTGACACAAGCAAGAGCCTATTACCACTGTCTGTCTCACTGACGCTCCCCGACGTCCCTTCAGCAGCTCGCTCCCTTTTCCTATCCCTCATCTTTTCCTTTTATACTCCAATTGCTTCCTGCCAACACCGTCTGTCCTACCTACCTCTCCTTCTTTTTCTGCTTGATAACAGAATAGAAACTCTGTATCCTGGGTATGTAACCCAGTGCATGTAGTTGATCATCTATGTATTGAAGAGATATCTTGTCTTTCTGAATTTGTAGATGTGGTGGTTTAAAGTCTGGCGTCTTCTTAAGCTTAGTCTCATTTGTCCAGAATTTCTCTTTGCCTCATTCGTTTATTAACCCCCCCCCTCCCTCCTTCCACATCCTATCTCTCTTTGTTTCCCTCAGCCCTCTTTCATCTCTCTTTCCTTAACCTCTCCCTACAAGCTCACCCAGTCTGTCTCCCTCCATTAACGTGTCTATCTTTCATCTGCTTGGTCATGTGTTCAGACGTTTTGCAACAGACGTTTTGGCAGATGTCTTCATCAGACCGCAGTCAGAGATGATTTATCATATGTGCTCAGTTTCTACATGTCTATAGGACAGAATGAGCCCTGTGGAATACACACTGTTCTTGAGTAAATCCAACATCCTTACTAAATCTGCTGCACAATACGTGGACTGTAAAGTGCTGTTATACCTCTGACATATTGGCCTGTAAAATCTCATGAGTAGACGGAGCATTGCAGAAAATGTAGGAATCCTCATCCCCCTCACGTCCTGGGTTTCTGCTCTCATAGCAGGCTGTCTGCATCCAGCAGCTGATGAAAACACAGAGAACTCAGATTGGCTCTCCTCGCCTGCTGGAGAGCGAGAGATGGCTACACATACTGATGCTACAAGCAGATATACACATGAGGGATCACCTGTGAGGAACAGAAAGGGAAACCTGTCCTTCCACTCTCTCAAACTCTTGTTTTGAAGCCTGAAGTTTGGCGTTTTGTCCGGCACCGTCTTATTTTCTTTAAATCCAGAAGTGACCTGACGGAGCTCAAAGACGCTGTACCCCAACTTACTTACACCTGTGACCTGCACCCATTGGACAGTGCTAGCTGTCAATCACACATTATCCATGCTCTAATGCATATTGGCTTTATCATCTATTTGACTCTGAATGGGACCATAATTTACTAAATGAACATCACCAGAGTTAATTTTTTTATAGACTTCTTTTTGCATTCTCTGGAGTGGCCCTCTGTTGGTCATTTGAGAGAGTGCAGGTTTCAGGCACCAATGCATTGGCTTCACTTTTCAGATCTGCAATCAACATCCATTTTTACAGACATATAAACTTATATAAGCAGAAAGAAATTAACCCCTGTAAAGCATTTGAGCTGCAGAATATTCACAATACAAATACATAGTGCAGGTTTTTTAATTAATGTGCAGATGCTTGTCAGACAGTTTATTTCAGGCAGACATGTGAAAGCATTTTACATCCACTTGAGTCACACTGGAGCACATCACTGCCGCGCCGACAGTCGCATTACTATTTGAACAGAACATCATATTATTTGTGCAAATACAAACTCCAGTGCAGACAGCTGTGGTGTCACATAGAGAAGACAACTAGTTTCTCCACCCACACAGTCCCAACTAGTCCTCAGAAAAATGTGCAGTTGCTTTTGCAAAGAGAAGATTAAAGGACACAGGTTAGCAACAGAATGCAAGTATTTTGACTCTGTGTGTTAGCAGAGGCCCAAGACAACCATCACTACTATTCAGTGGTTGGGAGGTTGGAGGTTAAATTATATGGCACTCTTTGTTCCTTTCTTTTCCTTCTTCTCATCTCCGCAGCCAATTAAATGTGAAAGGGAGATACTCCTGGGTCATGCGTTGTTTTTTTGCTGAGCCTGTTTGAGACTAATGCTGACAACACTACACCCCGCTGCACTTTGAGGCATCCTCTCGTTGTCCTTGGGTTGACACGCCAAGTCAAGTCTGCATATTTTATTAATGGGTAAAGCTGTGGGTCCTTCAGTCTTGCTGATAATGATGGTGCTGTCCTCACAACCAATTGTTTGTTGTGCTCTTTTGCTTTGCTTCCTGTTCTATCATTCGACGTGCGTATTTCATGCAGCTTCTCTCCTCCTGTCTTTCCACAGGATGACTTCCTCTTCAGTGTGTCCATAGTGAGCGGGTTCACCTGTATTCTGCTGGCCGTGGCCAAGTTCATGCTGGGAAGAGTGCTTACTAGTCGGGCACTTTTCACTGATGGTAGGATGCAACATACAGACACATGCAATACCACAACAATCATAGTCATTCATCAGACTGTACAATTGCTCTAGAAAAGTAGTATTTTTCTGAGTTAACTTTTATTATCTGAATCTATACTGAGCAGAACATCACTCTTCACTTATGGGATCAGTTTTTAATAGGGTCAGTCACTTCAGTTGTGTTGGTTTTGAGAGAGAAAAATGTTGCCGGGTGAAACTAATAACGGCGAAAACCAAACCCTCAGTGGGGAGGAAGGGAAGTTAAATGATCTGAAACGAGAGACAAGGGTAGGTAACAAAATAAAAGAGGAAGTAACAAAAAATATGCATAAACAGAAAATCACCTTGATGTATTAATTTTATATATATATAAGATAGTTGAATTCAAACATTTGCATCAAATTCTAATTTCTAAATATTTACATTGTTTGGCAATAAATAATAGCAATAATTATATAATGCAAAGTGGTCATAAACATAATTATTAACAACATATTTCAAAAACACATTTCATATGCTCAATATAAATGCTTTAAAAGTGTCAGTACGCAAAGTACAAAGGAAGCTGGAACTGCCCCTGGGATGAGTAGAAGTAATGACAATAATGTCATTCAAATTAAATTAAGTTTGACAGGCCAGGGGCAGGATAAGAACACAGTAACCTCACACAAATAAAAACAAGTGTGAAAATCAAAAGAAAACAGTATCTTAAATAATTTAACCAAAACCACAAAACACAGTAAGCCTTTATGTATTCAATGGTTTAAGTTGCTTATACAACTGAATTGAAAGAAGTAATTGGTTATCACTAGTGGCTCATAGACACAAGTTAACAAAAGTACAACACCCACATTCACACATTCACCAACATACACTGAAATACTCAGGTCTCAGAACGCACAACACATCAATCTAGTAAACCTGAGTCTGCTGTTCTCAGAGCCAGGATTTATTTCCCTCAAGACTTTACCTTCTGCAGGCCAGACAATAACGCATAGTGCACGCTTTCACAAGGAGAAATGTAATTATGGAAGAACATAGAGGGTAACTCAAGTACAGTCAACAATTACAGTAGTCCATATGGACATTTATATCTTTGAGGTTTTTAAAAAATAGCAACACAACACTCAACCACTCAAAAATATCCGTCATTTGCCACCTGCACGCTACAGGTTTGTTTAAAGGAATACTGCCACCATTTGGAAACACAACTATTTTTCAGTGATAGTATTATTACCACGCACACTTCTGTAGATTAGTTTACAATAAAGGAGGAACTAAAGTCACCTCAATAAATAATTATGGATAAGGAACAGTATGGCATACAGAGTTGTATTAAACCCAATATCTGACAGCCCTGTAAAGTGCTGAGATCATTGGCCATGTTCATTTCTGTGTAGACATGGCCTAATATTTTCCACATTCTGTGTGTCACAGCCTTTAACTCTATGATTGGAGCTGTCATGGGATTTTCAATTCTGATCAGTGCTGAAGTCTACAAGCAGCATCCCGATGTCTGGTTCCTGGACGGCACCATCGGAGTTCTCATGGCACTCCTCATTTTCGGATACGGTGTCAAGTAAGAGATAAGCTAGCAACAATCCTCTACATTTATTAGACCTATTTCATTGTTTCTTCCAGGTGCATTCCAGTGCCATCATTATTCTATTAATCATATTAAAGCTTTGTGTTATCTAGGGTGACTTGTGTTAAACCAGGCTAAGATACTAGATTCCTCACTTTCCAATGAGATTATGCTTCTGTCTCCACAGACTCCTGAGGGACATGGTGCCCCGTGTGAGGCAGACAAGGAACTATGAACGTTTTGAGTGAGAGTTGTTGACCAAAAGAGCAATTCTACACACACAGACACACACATCATACACATCCTGACTGCCTCCTGTTCTATTCCCTCATCTCTGTCTTTCTAGTTACTTAAACCTACACTTCTGCATAACAGAGGGACGTTTCACACACATGTTCTCAAACACATGCATACAGTCTACAAACATGCTGTATTTACTGTAGATAGCACAGTCACATGCAAACACACACACACACACACACACACACACACACAGAAATGTCTGAGAGACCTTGAGGGGAAAGGACATGATTGAAGACCTGCTCAGTTCAAGTCTTCTTTTCCACTCTTCTTCACTTTTGATCCATAAAACCACAAATACATAAGAAACACTCGTAGAATAAGGAAAAGACTCACGAACCAACAAGAGTAATCGGTTTGTACGGCCTGTAAAATACAGTAGGTGCTGCTAATATGCTGTAAAGTGACGTAGCTAAACTCCATCTTGAGCTGCCCCCTGATTTATTTATTTATCCGATTATTATTATCATCAGTTATACTTAAGTACAGCGGCTCCTTTACTGTAACACAAAAGAGAAGCAGTCAACACCTCACCAGCCTCCTCCCTTCAATGCAGCCACTGTAGATCGTAATAGTTTCCTGAGAGAAAGAGAGAGGGAGTGGAAAAGAGAGAGAAAGAAAGCGCCTCTGCTGAGTCAGCAGCCCTTTGTCCGAAAGGTGAAAAGCAGCGGTGTCCGCGGGGAGGTCAGCCTCGGTCTGAAACCCCCGGGCCTGAAATCAACAGGAGTCTCTTAATGACACATATTTACCAGACTATGGCAGGAAACCTGATTGCACAAAGCTGCATTATTTGACCTATTGGTGTTATATTGCACAACCTTCTGCACTGTACAGTATAGTACAATTAGCAACGTTTTCACCAGTAGTTGCTCCCAGTTTAGCTCAGTGCCTAGAAAGAAAACACCTAACCATGATATGAGTTCAGGGTATTGAGCCTGTTTTGTCTGAGTGACTGTAATGTTTCCATGCCACACATTGTACATGCATAGTCTTTTGATTTGTTTACATACACAAACACATACCTTGGTTAGTTATTAACTGTAATCCATAATCAAACCATTTTTTACTTGAAAATTACAGTGACATTACAAAGTTTTACCAGTTAAAAGCAAATCATTTGCAATGTTTTTATAAGGGTGAGATGAAAAAAGCACATGAATATTAATATTGCTGTAAAAACCTATCAGGCTTAGATAATTAATAGATGAGAAATCACAAAAATAACATTGGCTATTATCCGCATTTTCTTTATGTACTTGATCAATTCGGGTTATTTATTACATTTATATATATTGAGGAATATGAAACTTCAGATGAATCTAAGCACAATAACAAAGATAAGGCCGCCTGTGGGAATATCATCATTTACACTGAGTATCATGAGCAGAGATCGTGTTTCCTCCATGTGTCTGCTCTGTTCTGCATGTTCCCATTGTTATCATTCTTTATTATGTGACATGAACAGAATGTTAATACACACAACGCGCTCTGTAAATATGTTTATTACACTGTTCAGGTGCATCAGTAACCGAAGACACAAATAGTCGTAGCGATTTAAGGCCAACATAAACAGGCTTTTTGAAGTAGACAGCTCATAGTTGCAGTATGATCTGTGTTGCATATAGTTAAACATGTTTACTCTATTGTGCATATACTGTAAATGTTGTTTTACATATTACTGTAGATTATTGGTGAAATGAAACGACGAGTTCTAACTGTACGTTTTTTGCACTGTAAGTGGAAACCTCAGATTGGGTGTAGGTGTGATCTGTCAGTGCTGTCCAAGGCTCAGCTGTGTCTTATTTAAATGACCTATTTCGTTCACAAATTTGATTTAATTTGCTCGACTAATTTTATACGAATGTAATGAGACACATTTTATGATAAATTAACAGATGTAAACAATGCACAAATGCTTTATTATATGCAAATATATTGGATGAGCTCATTGCCTCCTCATTTAAATTCCCTTAAGTGAACGTAAACAGTTTGAGGCCTAGTTACTTCCTGTGAATGTGGATTTATAATGCTTGTACGCCCCCTTGTGTTCATAAGACACATAAAAAAGGAGCCCATTAGTATTCAGTGCACTGGATACCAGGGGAGAGAGTTGGAATCGATCCCAGGCTGAAGACAGTAACAAGGTCTTGGACAGCGACTCCGAATGGACCTACATCCTCTCTACATTGTAATTATCAATTGTGAGTCGACACACTGGACAAGGTGCAAAATCCTCGATGTTGTCTTCAGTTGCATTGTTTGAAGTATAAGCCAGAAACTGAAGGTGTGAAGCTCATACCAGTTCAACTCACCAACAGCATACTGATTGGTAATGTCCCCCCCCCCCTCTCCGATGCATAGATGACAATCTTTACCATGACTTCTACAAGCAAAGCACAGTGTTTACATGCTGACGCCACCACATACGGCACAGAACAAACTCATCCTAACACAGTCTCGGTGACAGTACACTTTACTGGCTCTTTCGCCCATATGGTAAAACCGTTGTGATCGGATAAAGTGGAGACTTTCAATCTCGTTAACACAATCCTTTCTACCTCTCTATCGTCACTTTGCTTTTGTTTTCAGGCCACTTCTCTTGTTAAGATAAATGCTACAGAAACATTGCTCTATCTCCTCAGTGCTGTTGGAATCTTCTGTGCTCATTGTAAATCACTGGAAAAGTACAACAACTGAAAAAAGGAGTACAATCTGTCTGTAAGCCCATAATCACAACGGTTGCATTTGTATTTCATTCATAAAAAAAATGTTTTTTCCCCCTTGTCCCATGACATGTGTCAACGCTCACACTCCAGCTAACTAAGACTGTTCTATATCTGTGTAAAAATTACTCATGATTATTTATTTCTTGTTTGCACAAATCCTAAACCTCAAATCATTATTGATGAGTGGTACAGAATAGGATTTGTGTCATTGTTTTGTTGAAATAGTTCAGAAACAGATTCTGCAGCTGAATGACCTTGTGCCAAATCCCCGAAACCACACATCCGCTCTGCTGACGTTTGTGTAAATTGTAATCGTATCGATGAATGAACTGATTATCATTATTGCACCAGAAAAGGCATCAACATCAAACCCAATCATTTCACTTCATTTAATAAAAATCAATTATGATAGCAATACCGAAACCACTTCTCTGTTACTATAGGCTTTGCATGGGCTTTTAAAAACCCCTAACAGCTACAGTGGTTACGAAAGCATTGCAGCCACACACACATACAACACACACACATATGTAACTGAAGTGACAATGAGGCTGACTATGTAACAGAGTCATTATTTATCTGTTTGTACAGTAATGATATCAGTGGTATTACAGAGGATGTAAACACCATTTATTTATTTAAATGAATGATATTTCTTTGTCAAAGAGCGAAGTTTTATTGATTAATAAAGTTTTATCCTGCTTATTCATCAATGCTGTTGAGTCTTTGTGTGTTTGTCATGGAGGGTCAACCTCCAAAGGAAAGTGTGGACCTAGATTATATAACTGGGTGACATGTAGCAATCAACACTGAGAACTAGCACATGGAGCATCAATTTCATTAGTCAATTATCTTAGATGTAGTTAAGGAAAAGTAAAATAAAGTTACAAAAAAATAAAACAGGTATAACTTGTATGCACACTATTCAATGGTATTTCAAGTATCACATTAAGATTTCCGTCCCACATTTAAATTCACTAGATCCAGATTTGTATTTGCACACATTCATAAACATCAGTCCCATAAATATGTCTGAAATTTGAGTGTTGTTTTTTTAATGCATAGAATTTGCCTTGAATTGCAGAACTTGCAAACTCTATCTGTGTATTTTAGTCGGAGATAAGAAGAGTGACATATGTTTTAAATGCATCAGACTTGGATTTAACATATTTAATATAATATATATATTTATTGTACCAAACTACAGCAGTTAAAAACACAGATATTTCTTTGTCACATTCCAGTGAATGCAAACCTCCAAACAATTCTGCAGGAGGATATTCTGGGCAAGTATCGACCTGAGCATGTGTAGTTTGAGTGTCATCATTGACGTGTCAGGTTAGAGGAGCGAGATCCTGCAGAGTTTCTCCGGTGGCGCTGTATGTGTGAAAGTGTATGTGCGAGTGATAACAAGCTGTTAGACACATGCCTTGTACGAGGCTTTCTGCTTTTTAATGTAGTCTCTGCAGAGGCAGATGGGAATCAGGGATTGGTTGGATCTCACACAGCTGAAGAGCAGGGGGTTAGACTGGAACAGACAGTTTTTGGTACCATTGTGGGCAGGAAACACCAGGTTACCGTCGGACACTTCTGATGTTTGACAATCTACACCATGTCTTGAAAAACGAGGTCACAAGATAGGTTACTATAACCTCTATTTCAATTTCTAATTTACCTGATATTTATTGTATATATTTGCAAAAGGTCTCATCATGACAGTGAAAGACAATGGAAAGACTTGTGTGACAGTAAGGTTTAACTTGAAGGCAACGTCTTGAAATTTAAACTTATCTCTATGTTTCCTGGGCACCTCATAGTGAAATTAAACATCCTTTTATCAAGTTGTGGCAAAAAGAACGAGCTATATCATTTGCTAGTGAATAATGTGTACACATATTGGGGGAATTCTGCATAAAAGACGTAATTAAGGTGGGTTTTGACTAATACGATTAGTTATATATCTAATCTATTGTTATTCCAAAAAGTTCAATGGTAACATAGAAATCTCTGTGTGTGTGTGTGTGTGTGTGTGTGTGTGTGTGTGTGTGTGTGTGTGTGTGTGTGTGTGTGTGTGTGTGTGTGTGTGAGCTTACTCAGCAAGATCTTTTACGCTGTTGAGCTGTGGGAAGAGCGCAGGTTCACAGATCCTTCCCACCATCTGACACGCCTGTTTACAGGAAATGCCCGGCTCCGCCTTCACAACCTGGACTGGAGCAGAAGTCCTAAAGCAAAAAATATATCCATCTATCTTTTTCTAATCATAAATCTATTTCCTCTCCATCGTTTTGGCAATTATACAGACAGGCTCCAACCTGTTTTTCAATCAGGACGCTGAGCCTCTGGAGCATCCCTTCACACGTGAACACATAGGGAAGGTAGGGCTCAATCTGAAAGGTTGAAGTAGAATGTTTAAGATGCAAATAGCTTTGCTTCAGTGTGATGGTGATGGAGAAATTGTGTGAAGGACAAAGTGAGGAAGGGTTTTCATCGAACGGAGCCTGTATTTTCACTTTGCTGTTTGAGAAACAAGTGGATGAGGCACCAAGTGGAAATAATCTTACACTTTGATTGAGAATAGCAGTGAGAGCTTTTTCTACTTCTGTCTCATTGAACATTTCCATCAGCCAAATGTACAGCTCTCCTGTGGCCTCAACGTCAGGATTCCGCGATGTCACCTACAACACAAACTGATCAACTGTCAGAAAATATCTTCCTGGAAAATGATTTGATTAATTCTGGCTCATTTCACTGAGGTTTGACTCCACCAAAGGTAAAATGCTCTAATATCTTTAAATAATATATCAAAGGAAGTGTCTCAGCTTGGAACATGAACACAGACTTCTCTGATGTTGGGCTTTCCTTTGAGGAACTCTGAGTTCCAGCTGCTCAGTGCGGGGTGCAACCTCGGGTTCAGGAAAGCACGGCCATTGGTGTCCAGAGGGGTGGGGCATTTATATGGGAAGGAAAGCCCCACAAAAACCTACAGACCGCAGATAAAATAAAAACAGGTTTCAACACATGTATACAACATCTGTTATATTTATACTATGTATGATGAGCACATGCACTTGTTAATTGTCACCACAAGGTGCCAGACAACACCAGCACAAGAAATGAATGCTCCTACAGTTCCTGCTTTTAGACATAAGAAGGGTTGTCAGGGTTTAAAACTGAGGCATCAAATTCATTTAGATTATGTTTTAATTATATTCAAACATGACATGATGAACATATGACATATGAAGAAACATGCAATGCTGCTTACTGTACACTGATGCATGAACAGAATATATTATATTGATGAGCAATGCAAATAACAATTTAATCCTTCAAAGCAAAGATCTAATTGTGTTGCTGGAAATCCCTTTTTACACATATAACAACATATAGTACTGTGCAAACATTGTAGGCACATAAGATGATCAGATCCTCAGTCTTCATGCAGATGCTGGTCCACAAGTTATTCCGCAGCAACAACACTAAACATTCAGCCGGAGTTTCAAACAACTTGCGATCTACAACAAAATGAATAAGTAGTAGCAGATAGGCTGGTCACCACATAAATCTGATCCCATCATGATGGAATCAGTCTGGGATTGAACAGATGTAAAACACAGAAGAAACCCCACCTACCTTCCAAATATCTTGAAATACGGTGTGCAGGCGTGTGTGGGTAGATGTTTTAAAGCCAAGGGCTCCTTACACCAGATAATAGTTTGACTAATGAACTAGTTATGTATAAAATTCGGTAATTATCAAAAATAATTCATGGGTGTTACTTCTGAAACTATGCTACTTTACTTTTTGTCCTACAAATCTTTGCACAGTACAGTAAACACAGCAGTAAAGCAGCTGCCTCCACCAAGGCCTGATTCCCAAAAAATATGTTATAATGAAAATCCATTTATTATTCCCGCATGAATTAGTGAAAATGCCCAAAGAAATGATTTGCAATGTGAAAGTGAAATGTGCTCCTTTTTTTCTGGACCAACCAATTACTTCTTTTTTGGCTTGTGTTCCATCCTTCAACCAAGTTTCATGAAATCTGTTCAGTCGTTTTTTGCAAACTCTTGCTGACAAACCAATAAACAACTTCCTCAACTGTTATAGAATTCAAAAAACTTAATATACCCAGCTAATTATCCACATTAAATTTATAAAATCCTTACAATGTCAGGAAACTACTTCACATTGTCTCTACGCTCAGAAAGTGTATGACTTTTTCCTGATAAACAATGCTAAGTTATTAAATGAATGAATTCCCTGCACAGAACAGTGTCTTTTAAAGTGTCAGCTCAGTATTGTGTGGTGGAGCCACCTAACAAATTGTCGCTTTTCTGGTTCTCTTATTGCGTAAATCCCTGGTAAAGGCTAGCTCAGAGGAAAGATCACTTGGTTTCAGAAGAATCTTAAACAACTGACACAGAGCAGATATGGTGTCTGAATGGAAAGTTCACAGCTGAATGTGCTGCTTGAACTTGAACTGTCTGAGTCTTCTTTTCTTATATGAAAGCAGTCTGGATGATTCAGACTTCCTCTTATCAATAGTTGCAGATAAATGTTAAGTTCATGCTTTGTGATCATGTCTTTACTTAGTCGCCTACATCAAATGTGCAAACCCAGGTTGTGGCAGAGAGAAATGCAATACTCTGTAACATAGTGGATTTATCCAAGAGAAAATAAATATAAGAAGAGATTTAGCATGAGGAAGTGGAGCCTCAGTTCATTTCTGGATAGAAGAAGGAAGAGGAGACACATCGTCTATCTTTATATACAACCTGTGATATAAAACAAAGAAGGAAATTATGTAGAAGAAAGACGTACGGAACATGGTGCAGAACTGCGATAGGGTCAGGCTGAAGCCACCAAAGGGATTTTTAAGTTTCTGCTTCTGGGCCCAAACTGCATGATTGAAGTCTGGTTCAGTGCTAAAAGTGTCCAACACACGCATAATGCATCTGATGGACACACAAACACATCCCACTTATAATACACTTACAGCAATTAATGGGAAATAACATGTACAACCTGTAGCTCCATTATCAAAACGCATCCTCTACAACGAAACAAAAGAGCAAGCGGACGCCTGGACATCACATCTGATTATTGTTGAACATTGCGTTTCAGGAGCATTCGCATTAATATGCTGCAATCAAAGGCTTTTACAAAGCAGCTGCTGGGATTTGCTCCCACTCGACCACGAGAGCATCAGTTATGTAGAGTCATAGTGTTCTGCTTCACAGCCAAGTTTTCAATTCTTCACAGGAACGTCAGATCGGTCGTGTTCTTTCAAACTTGAAGCAGAAATAAGATCATAAAAGTAAGATGGCAAAGCAAAACGGTGAAAACCCAAAAAAATAAACTCTCCCTGCTTTCTGAAAGATTAATAAAGGATTAATGATCCATCTATCAATGACATATATACTATTGATACATTCTAAATAGATCTGTACTTCAAAATTGTACTTTGAAGGTATGTTACAGTATGTAAGGGTTAACTGAAGCCACTCAGTACCATCTACTGCATTACTGGAAATAACCACATCTTTACGATTTGTGTAGAACGATTTGAATGCTTCAGTATGTGCAGCTGAATTTCACACTGAAAAGAACATACATCCATAGATCAAAGTATTAGAGTGTTGAGGTGCAGCCGCATGCTGTTCCCCACCCACACATCATTTCATTCAATTTACAGAAATGTTCATACATGAGACTTAAGACTACATGGAGATACAGTTATTCCACACACTCCAACCAAATCCAATCTGCACAATTTTCTCTTCAACCTAATAGTTATCTCCCAAATCCAGGTGGCAGTGAAATGTGTCCAATGTTCTCCTTCCAAAGGTATGATTTGGCTGAGTGATCACCTTTATCGTAAAACGCTTTTTTATCAAAATGAATCTTGTCTCCATGATGACAATGTCCCTCCAGGGGTGTGAGGGGATCCATGGATGTTTGATTTTAAAAATGATATGAATCCTCAGGCCTCCACACTCATCTGATCTCAAGCCAAATGAACATCTACGCTGTGAAAGAAATGATGCGAAGAACGGTTCAAATCTGGCAAGTTAACAAACAATATATAGCCCCCTTGTTGCCATTTGGCCACTGAGTTACATGGACGAGAATAACACAATTGTTGCAGTGTGCCTGACTACAAATTATGGTTTTCTTCCCAGGAACATGTATATCAGGCCTCAGTGAAGGCTCCATGGATACTACACTGTACCTAAGTATGCAGCTTCAGAATGCACGATCCAGTATCTTTGAAAGAATGATGTTCATTCCTCCTGTAGCGTACAGAGATGGAGAATCCGTGCCGAGGTACATTGAAGCCGTCCTGACAACCCGAGGGGCCAAGAAAATCCTGCGGTTTCGCTTCATTGTAAGTTGTATTATTCTATTCCTCTATAAATTGAATGTTTTTCAATGTGTATTCATAGAACATGAGGTATATGGAACAGAGTACTGTTGCTATATGAGTCAGTGTCAGCAGGAATTTGTGATCTAAAAATCTGAGGCTGAAATTGTACAAATTGTTGTTTTCTTTACCCTAGAATGGACCCTTTATATTGACATACTTTATATTTAAATACTTTATATTTAAATACTCTATATTTACATTCTTTATATTTTAATACTTGTATATTTACCTCGGGTCTTGTCTGCAGAGGCTGCCATGTTTTTAACAATCGCCCAAACTAAACCCCTTTGAGTTTTCATGACAACTGAGGGCGACCACAGGTTCTCTTTAATATTGGAGGAGGAGGGGGAGGTGACACATTGTCTCAGTCAATCTCACAAACACATCCGATTTATAAGATAAGGATACTCACTTTTATTTGATCCAGGATTTCTGAAGTACTTCCTGAAACTGTCTGAGACCAACGATGTCCGCATAGATCAGCTTTGTTTTTGATTTTGACTGACCAGAGGGGCAACCCACTTCATTAATGCCAAGAAAACTTAAGAGACAGAGAAACAAACTTAGATTGAATACACAAAAAACAATCAAGGGGAAATTAAAGAGCAGATTATAACTTTCAAAATACTACAGTGTTATTCTTTCATCCACAACCTCTTGTTTAAATCAAATTTTGTCTTCCCCCACTCACTTCACAACAGCATCCTGATGGACAGCCGTCTGCAACAAAAGGCTCTTCTTGTGTGCAGCCCTCACTTCTTTAGATCAGGTATAGAGGCAGAAAAGTGAAGATGGGGACCGAGGATGTGAAGTGTGGAGATAAAGTCACTCCACTGGACTAGTTCTCCAAGGGGGCCGCCACTGAAGGACCCGTCTGCTGTTCTAAAACCTGACTCGTCTGTCAGTGCTCCAGGATGCAGCAGGATCTGGGGAGAGGAAGAAGTCGTTTGGCAGAATCCAGTCATTACCATTCTCCGTTTATTCATGTCTACAGGGCTGTGAGCTCGGCCCCATCTGTCTAGCGTCATCAATGGCCTGTATGTTATCCCTACTGATTAGATGTTTGTCAGACCCTGATGATGAAGAGCTGGTTTTCAGTCTTTTGTTTGCTCTTGTATCAAACTGAAAACCCACTGAAAAATTTCCAGGAATTTCAAGTGGAAAATCTGCCACCATTGTTATGTTAAACTGCATATCTGGAATGGAAGAGTGCCGGAGCACCACAGACTAAGAAGAGCAGAGCTGATCAAACAGTCGTTCACAGGATCAATGGGGAGGTAAACATTGCGTGTTTGGCTTTTTGCTCTGTGAGGTTGGTTTTGGCTGAGAGAGAGCATCCGGCCTCGACCCAAATCTCATCCACACTATGAATTCTTTGGTGAATCCATCAAAAACTGGACTCTGTTTTTCAGAGATGAGTACAAACCCTCCAGACTGGTCTCTACCACAGCCTGGTCAGATCCTGCCTGCAAAAATCAACGAGACACAAATTCACTACTTTGTTGAACTTTAGTGCTGATAAATAATTATAAATATTGAGTACTCAACACCCTGTGCTCACACTCAAACAGCCCCTGCTTTGGTTTCATTAGCTCTGCTTGTGCACAAACTGCAGGGTGCTTGCACTCGCTTACTCAGATATATTTGTTTGTTGAACACTGCACAGAAGCTTCAGCTCTTCTCCTTGTGCTTCTCTCCACGCTTAAAATGTCTGCTCTCAGATTTTTCCTTCTAAGCTCTTTTTTTTTTGTCAAAATTCCCCAAAACCAATAATATGCCAGGTGTTGTGGTGACAAGTGAAATTGTCTGGCCTTTGTTCTGGGTGTGTAAGCTTGTATAGAAATTAGGTAAAAGCTACAAGCATAAAAAACACAGAGAAAAATAACACTACGCATACACACAAATATCATGGCGTCTCGGATTCTTTGGCCTCGTCTTTACCTCCGACTTTTCAGCTTGAGCTGGAGAGGAGGATCGACCTGGAAGCCCAGGGAACCACGTTTCAATCTTCAACACAACACGGAGAGGAAGCGAGGGCAAGTTAGACCCAAGCGTAAACATAAACATTGTGTTGCTGAGCAGGTGCTATGTGAAATTTAAACCACCTGTGTACCTCGCATGATTGCATAACAGGGATCAGTCTTCCATATCTCCTTCAACCAGTGGAGCAACAGCAAACCATAATGGCCACAAGAATGTCAATATAGTGACGAGCAGAACAGCTTCAGGTCAAAATGTCCAAAATAAAACAGGCTGTTAAAGCAAGAAGAGCTTCACAATAACCCCCCCGATGAGCTACAGTTGAAGATTGCTGCTCTACCTCATATCACATTCCAACTATGTTGAGAAACTCTGACTTGTGCTGACAACATGCAACATAAAAAGTATGGTATCGCTACTTTTGTGATTTGTGTTTCTGAGACATTTTAAAACTGATATTGTTTCTGTGAGGAAAATAGGTTGTCATCAATGTGGAAGAGCAAAGTTTTACCTTCACTTTTCCCCTTATACTGTGGGAATCCATCCAATGGTGGCAGTGGAAAGTTTCCATTCTCTTTCCTTCAACCGTGAAAGTGAAACACAAACATGCAGTTTTTATTCTAATTAATGCTCTATGCATTCAAATATAATAACAGTAAAATAATAGAAGATAGCAGTACAGACTCCTGTTGATCGTTGTATGCATTTCAATTAGTCATTTCATGCTCATTTTAATTGGTGATATCGATAGAAAAAAGAACTGGAGTAGATTATTTTCTTTCATTTCCATTCTGCATAAATACACATGAGCTGACCTGATGTGGGAAATAATGCCCCTATAATGCAAATGTAACAAAACCACATTTGTTCATTAAAAGTCTTCATTAACATTCAAGGGTGAAGCCCTTGGGTTTTCACCTCCTGCTTAAGGCAGTATTGTTTTTGTTTTTTTAAATCCACCTCTAATTGACAGGGATTCAGACAACTTGTAGTGTGTATCGATTCTGTCTTTAATAATTTTTTAAAATCTCCTGAAGGCACATGGGAGGAATAATGAGCAGTTTCCTCCAGTGAGTCAGTTGCTAAGTTTTCTGCTCAAGCTCCTTCCAGCAGTGAAAAAAAATAAATGAACAAAGGAAAATAAGAATCTATTCGTGTTTCTTTGCGTCTATAAACCTTTGAGATTGCATGTGAGCTGGCTCTGCAGCAAATAATCAATACTTACTCAACACTGCCCAGTAAACACAGTGTGCTAAATTATAAACAACTGTACAATGTAGTGGGATTTAGGTTTAAAATGTATTTTGATTTGGTTGATTTTGAAAACATGACAGGGGCTGGGACCTATAGTCAAAAACTTTTTAAACGGTATTTTAATTGTTAATATATCACCCAAACTTTACAGATTGTTGCTAAGTAACTGCTGACGGTATGCTTATCCTTTTCAGTTCTTATTTTATATTTTTTTATTTTTTTATTCTGTATTCATCTTCTTTTTAACCTATTATTTATTTTTAAAATGCTACTTTTAGGTATTGTCTTATGTTGCTTATATAATTTGTCACGATGTTTTTAATATTTTAGGTAAAGCAATTTGAATTGTCTTGTTGTTGCGCTACACAATTAAACTCTCCTTGTTGATTTTAGCTTCACATCATTATCGACAGTAACATTAAAATCAGCTACGTCAGTGTTTACTAAAACAGTTATTGGAATGTGATAGTGTGGATGGTCCCGTTGGGATTAAACTCTGTCTTCAAATGTTTTTCCCATTCTTTTTATAAATTTAAAATCTTTAATTTTCAATAAAAAATAGTCCCCATCATTTACCACTCTTTCTTAGTTATTTTGATGGACTTGGACCTTTATTCAATTTGACCCATTGTTATAAGATGCACCTCTTAAATATAAATTATTTAGCTTGGGGTGGTGTGTGACAGACACTGAAGGGATGTTTGGGGCCATATATTAAACTCATTTCATAATTTAGTCAACATGTCCCTTCTTGTCTATTAAATAACGTTATCACATGCTGATTAAATGTAATTGCTTTCCTCTGCACTGATCTGTTAACACTTTTTCACTGTTAAAAACAGACAAGGTGTGAATATAGTTAGAATCCTCTTCTGAATTCGATCCAAGGTAATTTTACCAGTTGTTTGGTCGTCTTTGTTCTCTTCCTTCTCCACCTGTAGCTTCCGGAGTTCCTTCAAGCGAGCCATTTGCTGCTGCAGATGCAGGTTATCAGAATGCAGCTGCTTGATCACCTCATCCTTCATTTGCCCTATTTCTCTCTCTGCCTTCATTTTGAGCTGGACCACCTGCAGCTCTTCTTTGTAGTCCCTCATAGGAGGTGGAGGTGGAGGAGAGGCTGAGACGGGGAGAGTTCAGGTTGATAATTTCAAAATCCATTCCATCTGCTTTGAAAATAGCATTTTCAGGAAGCTTGCATCTGAAAAGGACAGTGGAGCCAGTCGATTGCTGTGTACAATCACTTTTCAAAGGGTATTCAGTCAATAGATATGTTCTGCCTCCACAGTACAAGCATATGGATATTACGTCTGATAACATTTTAAAATCACATATGGAATAAATGTAAAACAAACATGTTTCCTCTTCCTATCAGATCCCATCTAATCCCATTGGTTTCACAACTGAAGTTATATTGGCTCCACACATCAAACCATATGGGAAATTCATGTGGTTGGTCAGTGAGGTTGGGTAAATTCCCATTTTAATTGAATATAATAAAACATATTAACAACTATGATATTAAATGTGTGCTTACAATAATTTGAGGATTCCAAAATGTTCAGAAGACCATCAACAAACTTGACAAATCTCTTCAAGTCTATGAGACATGAGCAGGGAAGTGGAAGTGTACAAATAAGTTAAAGGAGAGAGAAGACAGAGGGGAGCAGGAAGAATTTAGAGAAATTAAGTCTATTACAACATATTCCTTTGAAAACAAAAGATTGTTCTGACATGACAGAATATTCCTTTTTTAAATCAGATGTTGATAAAACAGCCTGTTTGTACACAGGCACTACAGTATTCAATGCCTCCAACCTATCCAAATAGAAAAAGGAGTCCAGCGTGAAGAGCTGCACATTCACTTTACTGTTTAATGGCCATGTGAGAAGCAGAGCTAAAGAGCGTTAAATGGCATCTAGATTCTAACAAAATCTCTCTGCTTCACCTTGTTGACAATACAGCACTGTTCACACACATACACACACTTTAACGTGTAGTCAGATACACATAGCGTAAACACACAAACATAACACATAGTTCTTCTCCTGCTTCTCAACCTCAGAATGTTTCATACTCCTTAAAAAGGGAGTCTGGCATAGCGGACAGATAACAGGTTTTCAAACCTCTGGCTTCATGAATCACTTCATTATATTAGTTCTGAGACTCCCTCACACACACACAGCGGACAGATTAGACTAGAGGTTTTCATGCCTTTCTCACAGTTTTCTATGACCTCACTTCACTTCACACACACATAAAATAAGCGCACACGCGAGGCAATATGCTCATGAACTTTAGTAACCGCAACACGGCTTGCACGTCATCACGCAACGCCAGGAGGAGGACCAAACGACGCCAGGAGGACGACCCGACGAGATCCGACCAATCCCAATCGAAGAAGGACCTCTATCATGCCCAGTATCAATATATAAGCTTTCTGCGTACTCTGCCTCACTGCCATTTTTCCTGTACAGGATCAGTGGACCATGCATGCTCATTTGCTAGACACCGCAGTTTCCTGACCTGTGACCTCTGAATAAACTTGCTTAATTTTAACTTGAGAACGACGCCTTCTGCCTTTGATTTCCACCCGCAACAACCTCCACTCCTCGTTTTTCACCTCATTGCTTCTTGTGTTTATTTCTCATCTTCAGCCCTAGTTTTTTCCATTCACATTTTGTCATGCCTCTTCAGTTCGTTGCTACCGAGCATCTCAATGTCATCCTGGTGGGAACTGTTCTAAAACCATGTCAGAAAAGACACAGCAAAGCGACACAAAGCCAAGTGGTTGTACCAAAAAACACTTTTGTCCATTCTGAATGGGAGCAGATTGTGACCTTCAGACTATTACATTTAGTATATATGTTTATACAGGGAACGAGACTAACAGAGTGACATTTATTTTAAGTGTTAGTGAATAAAATAGCAGAATTGACAATATGTTAGGCGCATGCTCATCTACAAACAGAACAATGTTGAGTAAAGGTAGCGTAACGCATGGTGAACCTAACAAATGATGTCATACGGAATTCTTTAGTCCACTCTATGAAATGCAAAGGGAAACCAAAACTAGCTGGATCAAATGTAACAAAGACCTGAACCTTGGTTTGGACCATGGTGTTCTTGATTAAATCAGCAGGTTCTTTACGTGAAGCATTGTCCATTTAATCAGTAAGGTTCAGTGGCTGTGCAGTACAAAGTGTCGGGTTATTTATCAGTTTTACTGCTTAAAAGTAGCTCAGGATCTAGGATTCTTAGATCCAAGATCAGATAGCTCAGGATTTGTTGGACAATATGTTGCTTAAGAGGCCACACACTGAAGACACACACCTGGAGGAGATTTAGGCAACTTAGACACCAGATGATAGTGATAGTAACAAAATGAAGCGATTTAAGGTCACAATACGAATGTTAAAGATATAGAAGAAACATAAAGCTGGGATGAGATGAAGGCAAATAGCAGAACACTGACAGACTTGGTGCGTTTGCTTTCTGCGTTTCTCGCGCTTATTTGACTCGTTCCTGACTCCGTCACATTGCTTTTTGAGTATCAAAAAAGAGCTAAACTGAACCCATCAAACACAGAATAGTCACCCTAACAATCTTTCCAATACAAGTGAATGAAACTAAAATACAATTTCTTTTAAAAATAGAAAACTCCTGTCTGTGCCTTGACAGGATCTGTCAGGTGGAATGACCCTGTTCACTCGACAACCACTGAAACTGACAATTTCCTTTTAACAGCCCCTGAAAAAAACAGTTTGCCAACTTCTTTGGCCGCATTAATCCATGAGAGTTAGCTTGTTCGCTCATTTGTTATTCATCAATCATTACTGGACAAGCCCTTGTACTGTACGTTATCCACATTCATCAGTGTGTCATTAAAAATCTATTTTCACGCATAGAGGCGCAGCAGGATCAGTTTATCACAGCTGGCATGTTTGGCAATTATCTCAAAAGTTCGCATTGAAAGTCTGTTTATACAAGTAAATGTCAAGAGTTTTGATTCAGGCTTGGACGCCATTGCTTGTATAAGGAGATTTTAAGTACAGTACAGTACAGCACAGTTTGCCATTTCAATTCATACAGTGCATTCATGGGGTTCAGGGACACTTCAGCAAGCGGATGGGGAAGACTGGGATCGAACCGCCAACTTTCTAATTGGAGGACGACCCCTCTACCCCTCAGCCTCAGGCACAGCCACCATTCTCTTCCATATGTTCTGTTTCTTAAAATAGTATTCACATACAGGCCCCTAATAAAGGCAACAAAAAGGGCTACTCTCTCTCTTCAGAGCCAATCACTGCATCCAGATTTCATTTTCTGATAAGGAAAGACATTTCAGGAAGTGTGATAACAGGTTACAAAATACTTTAAAAACTTCTGGAAAGGAAACTTGGTAGGAGGAGGTTCAGGGTAAACCTGCTTCCCAGGTGACAGAGGAGTTGTCAACTTGGAGGCTGGAAGAGACTTACCCAGCAAGACAGACACACTTAAGCTTCTTTAAGACATGTTCTGAACTAATGATTATCTCCTGACACTCTCCGGGGGGCGGTTTATGTCCAAGTGAGAGGCTGAGCCCATGTGCGAAAACAGCAGGAGATCCTCCGTAGGTTTTACAGCGAGCGAGTGGGCGTGTTGATGTTGAAAAACCAAAAACAAACAGAAATACAAATACCTCATGAATAAAAAGATCTTGACCTTGACCTTGGACCAATCAACTCCAAAAGTTAATCTGGAGAAACCCTCTGGACTAATATTCTGTCCAAGTATGGGGAAAATCCATCCATGAGTTGTTGAGTGATTTTACACACACACACAAACACACAAACACACAAACACACACACACACACACACACACACACACACACACACACACACACACACACACACACACACACAAAGCATGATGTGTGATGTATGCTGAAGTGTTTGATGCTCACTGTCCTCCACTTGTTTTAAAGTGTCACAGATTGGGACCTGGATCAGATGGAAAGGTTTGAATGATCCATGAATCCTCTGAGGTGAACTCAGGTAAAACCATTTCTGCTACCATGTGTCGTAGCTCGTGCACAACCTAGTACCGAATTCCAGGGTTCTTGTTGTGTTCACTGTCCCATTAAGTTGTAGTTGTATTGTATATGAAGAACTTTGTAACTCTCCTTCAAGTAACAAAAGTTCACTGTTGTTGTTACTTTTCTTTTCATTGTTGTGCCTCTTGGATTGACAAGCAATAACAGCATCGCAAACGGCTGAAGACTGCAGCCAGTAGAACTGTATTTCTAGGCCTTTGCTTGAATTGAGGCAAGCTGTGCGATCGATGGCAAACCTGCGTACTGTCTTGAGTGCAACAATTGATCCAATTGGGTTTTACTCTCGAAAAAAAAAAAAAAAAACTCAGGGGAAAATGCTGAGCAGAAGTACTTTGCAAGTGGTATTGATGGTGCATTTTGATACTGAGCAGAGTAGCTTGGGTGCAAGTCATCCACAGTAATCTGTAAATTTAAATTGAATACAAGCCAATTCTAATAAACTGGATAGGACGAGCTCGATGGGAAACACGAGACATCAGATTTGGAGCGAGGGAAGTTAAGATACTAGTATTATGAATGTTGATCTGTGTTTTCTCTTTCAATAATGACGACTTTACAAAAAAGGACATCCAAGGACTTTCATCTATTACATAGTCGTAAATTATTAGTTTGAAAAATAATCTTCTCAGGAAGAAATCTTGGAAACAAGTTGTATAGACATCACCTCTTGGGAAACAGTTGCCCTCTCTCTCTAAACAGATGCATGAAGCTTACTTCAGACTACAACTTTCAAAGTTGGTGGATCACAGTGTGTTATCTGGAGTCTTGCAGTGATCCTGAAATCATGCTCCACGACAGGAGGTCACACACTACATGATCCATGTCTTCCTGTTCACACACGGACACGTCAAGCTGGAGGAGTTGAGATGCTTCAGTGGATGTCATTTGTACAGAATATAGATTGAAACCATCCAAGCCCGAGTGGCATTCTGTTTCTGTGTCCAAACCCGACCCGACTAATGGAACAACTGACCCTCCTTTCTTCATTGATGGGTCATCAAACCATTATAGCTGTGAACCAGCAATTCAACGTTTCAAAACAGTCCAGTTTGTCATTCAGAGCTTGATTTATATTGCTGGCTCATCCTGACCTCAAGTGCACTGCCATCTGGTTCCCTTTTGTTGCAGCTCTGTCTATGTACCAAGCAAAGCATGCATTCGTTTTTGAAAGGCTGCTAAGTAAATAATGTTCCCCTGAGAGGACCTTTTAAAAGCCGAATGCGTCTGTGTACGAGTGCACTGCAGGAGGAGGTGAAACGGCGTTAACCGAACTCTTGCAATGAAATCACAAACACGCTGAAGTGAGTGACGGACATTGTTCAACTGGAAAAAGACAGGATGTGCCGCACATTTCTGAAGCTGCTGATCCTGGTAACACTCGGGTATCGATCAGGTGCCGAAGATGTTTCCTGCCCAGAACATCAGAGGGCCTTTCAAGGCTCCTGCTTTGAGTTTGTAGCTCACTATCGCTCCTTTGTCGGTGCTCAAGCCTGGTGTGAGGAGAGCGGAGGACACCTTGCATTCATTCAAGATGAAAACACTCAATATTTCCTCCAGAAGCACCTGGACTCTGAGAGGGACACGTGGATTGGAGTCGCACGTGCTGCCTCTCTGAACTGGCAGCATTCTGCCACAGCTGAAGGTAAGAAGAGCGAAATGTGGAATACAGAAAAACTGCTCTCATGTGGTGAGCAGAAACCCGACATCTGAAGGTACCTTAGATTAAATGCAGTCATTTGCAATTAGAAAGGGACAACTTTAATTTGACCTGCCTTACGCATTTAATCTGTCAAATTCAACAAGTTGGAACACGATTTATAAATAAAGAGAATAAAGCATGGTAAGTCGGAACATGTCTTGAAAGTACAGTTCCCGCTGAGACGTCATTCTCACTAAAAGCCTGATAATTGGTGTAAAGCATTTGCCTCTCCCTCCTTCACGTAACAAGATATTTCTGCAAAACCTACAATACGAAATTTCAGAATAATTAATTTTACTTAGGCTAGAGGTTTTTATTTATTTTTCCAACTAACTGTTACTATGTATGGCATTCAGTGGCAGACAGAAGTATCCATTCTTCCTAAAAGATTAATATTGTAATGTATTTTATTTCCTTTCATTTCTTCCACTACCTGAAGTACAGCTTGGAATATTAAATTCCTTTTTTTACAGATACAGATCATCAGTTGGTGCATTGTGACTGTGTATTCATGAATATATTCTAAAGTTGGTAAAAGCTTTACATTAATTCAACTCCACAGCCAATTATATATAAATTATATATAATTGGATGTATTTAAGGGCAGTGTGTGTTGGATGGTTTGAAATAGTAGTGAGAGAACATATTTGATGAAGTTGTTCATCGGAATAAATCTACATTATTCATTGAACAAACAAATTGCACTTAATTTAATGTATCCCTGAGTATTGTATTTTGAAATATGAAAAGTTGCTGTGGTCCTTAGGGTTAAAGTGTCTCACTTGAACTGTTAGTGCTGCATTGGTTAAAATAATGTTATATAATGAAGAGATGTGTTAAGCAGTGGTTTGTTCCGTCCTCAGGTCCTCTTTCTTGGTTGGATGATTCACATATCACCTTTTCAAACTGGGCCAGCAGCCCACAGCCTGGAGCGGCTTGTGGACACATACTCAAACACTCAGGCTTTCAGTGGGAAGCCACGAGAGACTGCGACAAAAAGCTGAGCTTCATGTGCCAGTTTGGTACGTACCCGGACTCACAATTGAAACAGAAAACAGCACAGTCATTACGCACCGATTCACTGGCCCTGTACCATTTTGTTCTGTTTTTTTCACAGAGTCTAGGAGAGCCATATTGTGTGCGGGCCAGAACATCGCTCTGCAATGTGGTTCTGGCAAAGTGCTGGTGATAGACACCGGTTTCTATGGTCGCAACAACGTTCATTACTGTCAATCCACAACCTCCACAGCAACAACCTCAACACAGCAGTGTGGCTGGGTGAATGTTGTGGAATCGCTTACAGGTAAAACATGCTCTAGATTAATTCATTAGTATTCATCAGTTATGAATCTAACTATCTAACTGATCTGCAGTGTAACTCCTCTGAGCTCCGTAGTCTTTCCTCCCATTCGATCTGCTGAACTGGGGAAATATAATGAAATAGGACAAAAACACTGAAGCCACATAAAAGGTTCTGCCCAGATTATCAACAGTGATGAAATTCAATCCACTTCTGAAGGAAGTGATAACAAGGTGTCACAAAGAGACTATTATCTCACTGTTGACCAGTATTTGAAAAGAAGTATTGCCCATCCGGACACAAAGAAGAGCCACACAATAGTTTATAAAGCTTAAGGGCTTCGCAGATGACATGAATAATATCATTCTATGTTTGTGTAAACATCATCTCATGGCACACGCAGACCATCCATCCATTAAAAGTCCAAACCTGCTCATCCTGTTCAGGGTTTCTGGGCAGGGCAGCCTCTCCCAGCATGCACTGGGCTGGAGGCCGGGTGCACTAAACAAGTCAGCAGAGCAGACACATGGACAAGTGCAATCACACAGTGTGTCATTTCAAATTCACCTCCATCTCCTCGAGCTGTGTGCACAAGGATGTGACACACGTAATTACTGGTATTAGAAAATGTGGAAAACACATCAGTGACAGCAGTCAGCGACCCTCTTCACAGCAGCTTTCATTAGTCCTGCTATCGCCCTTGACTGTGAAATGGTCTGTGAGCTGCACAGAGTAAACAAATCACTATAGGAAACCTTTACCTGTCAGGTCAAGTCGA
Organism: Limanda limanda; assembly: GCF_963576545.1. Classification (NCBI taxonomy): domain Eukaryota; kingdom Metazoa; phylum Chordata; class Actinopteri; order Pleuronectiformes; family Pleuronectidae; genus Limanda; species Limanda limanda. Next base: position 23,905,227 of record NC_083651.1, on the reverse strand, counting down.
GCTGAGCCCACCAACAAGTTCTCTGGAAAAATACAAAAATGTAGCCTTTTCACATTTGAATGGGTCAAACTGTGTCTCACCAGTTATACCGGAGACTGCTTTACTTTAATGTTGATATGTGAAGGTAAATCAAAGACACGTTATTATTATTATTACACAACAGATAGTTTTGTTGTGTAAGTAAAATCACACTAAAGGAGAGAAAACCCAAGTGTATTTATTGGCTCAGGTAGTCTTACAACTTTTCACCTTTTTGATAGATTTAATTATTACCGGATTTAATTGAGTTTAAATGTGATTAGTGCCAATATTAGAAGCAACACTACAGTACAATCCATGTCATGAACCCCAAGAAGATGAATGTTGATGAGTTATCTGCAGGTTAACATCATTGTTATCACTGGAATACTGAGTGTGTTCTCTATGTTTTCCAGCCCACTGTCAGGGCCGTCAGGTTTGCCAGGTTGCTGAAGCTGTGAACTCCTTTGGTGAACCCTGTCCTCCGCTGGGGAATTACCTGTCAGTGGATTACCACTGCGAAGAGGGTCGGTCACAGTAATTCTAATTCTCATCAGTGGATTCTATTAAAAATGAAATGCTTGACAGACCTCTGCAAAAAAAGCCAACCTGCAACGTATGAAAACCCGACAGCAGTTCAGTAAATCATTCACACTTGAATAAAAAGCCACATATGTGAACAGTTATGAAGCAAATTCATTGACTATGAAATCTTCAGTGCAGATCAAACAGATAAGATGAACAAAAAGTTTTCTCACTTCACTCTGCACCATAGACTGTTTATGTAAAAAGCTCTGAACACAGCGTTCAAGTAAAGGTGACAGTTTATAATAGAACTGTTGGGGAATTATCATGAGGAGATGATTCTGAAGTAGCTGTAGATCATTAACACAGGACAATCAAACAGCCGGATCCAAACAGGCAAGTTTAGATCACTTAATAAACCAAAACCATATAATGTCTAAGAGACAGGGACAACTACAAGGGACACAAACAATTGTCTTGGGTATCCTGGGAGGATAGTGAGTAAAAGTTACTTATTAAATCCGTTTATTTAATTGTTTCTCATTATTGGAAAAATCAGCAAAGCAGACACTTGCTCAGAGCAAATAAAGCAGGAAACAATCAAGACAGTTGTAAAGAACAGGTTGTTGTCACGGTTGCATTTGGTTCCCCTGTTGTATCCGTGCTGCTGTGATGATTGGGATGTGTTTCTTTGTCTGTGGGTGGATGGATGTTTGTTATGGTTGATTATAGCCCTTTGCTACATTCCTGGTCATTTTCTACCCCCAGGGTTCACACTGACAATGAACAGCGTGGCTGCTGTTTTTACTGACGTCACCATCATCATTAAGTGGCTCTTAAAACCGTCAGGGGGAAAACCTCTGTGCCGCCTGAGCACCGGAGATGGCCACATTTTCCATGTGGACAGTCCAGTGGGGTGAGGCAACATTTTCACAGAATGACAACGTGGGTTTGAAATGAAGGCAAAAAAAAATCGATGAGAAGCGGTGTTGATCTGAACAAGGGAGCACTTCTCAGCCTGTGAAAACATGCATAAAGACTTGTGGAGCTCTGGGGGAGCTGGTAGCCGTGATGACTGGATGGTAAATCCTGAGATTTAAGGGTCTTAAAGAGTAGAATTATGGGATTTTGTATTTTGTAGCCCAAAACCGGCATTATAAATATAGCAGAATACCCCTTTAACACAATGCAGATGCTTTTGGGGACAACAAATTTACACCAAATAAACAAATGTTGCACATAGATACGAACTGTGCTACACTATAAATCAGAAGTATTTATCAGTCTCTGTGTCCTGTTTAATTTGATCCGCCCATTTTTAACTGGTGCACATTAATTTATGTGAGCTTGCCGTTCCTGCACCAGAAATGTCATAATTTCCGAATATGCCTTTTTATTTTTTTTTACTGCCGATAGCACATTATGAGCAGGAGGCAAGAGTCAGCAAACAGACGTGTCACCGAGGGAGCACAGGTTCCTGGATGGGCTCCTTCAAATCGATGACAGACATCTTAAACAAACTGAAGTTCATCTATTGGTCCAGCATTATTTCTAGCGGACACTGAATTATCCCATAACTGATGGCAGCGAAATATCCTCATAATTCAGAATTTATGAAAATCCAATTTCACATTACAAACTGCATTGAAAGTCATCTAATTGTGTTTTATCACACACTGATAATGTGTCCAGGCCACATCCTGCTTATAGCGTTCTGCTGAATAAGACATCACTTCTGAGGAATAACTAATAATCAAAATACATTTCAAGTTTAGGCTTGTAATTGTTATAAACAGGATATGTGTCTAAAACAGCGTAGAGACACATTTAATTATAATTTAAAACAACAGCGCAACTTTTTTTCCTTAGATTTCTGTGAAGTACATTGCAGTACATCATCGTTAATTAGACTGTATCATCAACGCATGCTGAATCAATGTCAAGGAGGTAAATATGCGTCACTGCTAAATGTTCCTCTATTTGCTCTTCCTCAGGTTGGAGAGCAGAGTGATCCACAGATATACTCACCCGAGCACGTGTGTTGTGGCGGTTGACTGCACCACGGATGACATGCACGTCACATCGCAGAAAATAATTACCATCCTGGAGCCGGTCACAGACATTAGTGTCACCAGGTGCTACGCTGGAACGCAGACTTTCCATGCAACCGATTGCAAAGCGCTGTATGGAGGAGCATTTCAAATGCAAATGGCAGTAAAAACAGGTAGAAAATATCATTAGTCATTTTGTCAAATTTGATATCTTTGCAACAGGTTTATCCTGGTATTGAACATATTCAGGAAATGGTGTTTACATGCGAACACTGAGAAATCAGCTTTGTCCTCTTTTCCATAACAAAACACGTTTCACGGTTGCACAGTCAAATCACAGCCCACCTGCAATTTTGATTCCTGTTTGGTGGATATTGAAAATGAGGCTGCTTTGGCTTTTCAATAGCTTATCTCTGTTTGATTTGGCCCATCCACTTTAATGCCAGCAATGGGAGAAACGAGTGACAGCAAATATTCAACATGTCCTCAACTTTGTCCGGACCTCAGAGAATGAAGATTCACATCTGGGACTAGTGGGAGCAGGTCGTCATGATGTTGTGTCATGGTTGAACATCTCATGCGACCGGAGGAAACAATAGTTCGGGTTCAGTCCAGGATTGAGAAGATTTAATTGTTCACAGTCAGCGTCTTGATGTGGATGTTTTATTAATTTGTGTTTGTTTAAATGGAAATTGTTGCTCAGCGACTTGTCCTGTATGTGAGTGCTTCTTTTTCCTTTTATTTTCCATAGGTCTAAATATAAGCTACAGAATCCAGAGTGAGGAGACTGTGTTCCTCGGTTTCTTTGTGGTGAAAGGAAACGTTTCTCATAACATCACTGTGATGCCAGAGATGGCGAAGCAGCTCGAGCCCGGCTGCCACCAACTCAGGATTTATGCATCTAACAAGGTCACGTTCCCTGAAGTGTCCACAGACCTGCAGGTAAATCAACATGTGTTGTCTTCTCTCCCTGGAGCAGTAAAAGTAAATCATCCGCTCGTGTTTTTGTTATGATAATGACGGTAGCATTTAAATGGTAAATTCCAAAGTTAACATTTAGATCATATCGTTAGGTGGTTGATTGGAGTAAGAGCCTCTTTCTAAATTAGATATTAAATTTAACCTTTCATTAAAGACAATTAGTGGCATATCTGTGAACACCAGAACACAGTGGCTGTGTTTGACATGCAAAGCTTTTATCCTGGTGTTTCCATTAGGCTGATAAGGGTTGTGATATTAAACAGTGGTAAGTTTAATCAAAAAAGAACTGAAGATGCTGCATGACTGCCATGTTAAATACATTAGGTCACAGATCACAAATGTCAATGTTGGCCAAGTTAACTCAGAAATTATTGTGTTATCAGATCAGAAGAAATATCTTTTTACAGCCAAGGCCTGATTTAGCAAATGAAGTAAATTGAATAATTGCTTTCCATTGTCAACACTTTGCCTTTGCTATACTGTACCATGACTTTTCTCAAGACTATTTTACATATATACATATTTTCATGTGAGTGGAAATAGACTATTTTAATTCACTAAAATCATGTTGCTTGAGAAGAAGTGAAACTGACATGCAGAGAGATTTTCTTCATAAAAATAGAAAACAAAAACTAAAAGATAAAAGTTACCACAAGATTTAAATGAACCTTGAGACTTTCTCAAGTGTCACATCAAAACCATGTACGTGAATCTTTGAGAATAAATTAACATTTTGCATAGCCAGACTACTTTGACACGCTTTGACACCTTCGCTGCCTGAGCTGAAACTCGTTCGAATCAAAGTAACAGACGTGAAGAGGCGTCTGATCAAGTTCTGCACCAACGCACTAAAGTTTGATGGGACTAAAAGTGATGCTTTTGATACTTTGTACTAATTCGTTGAAACAATGAGGGAAAAGCCAATTGTCTCATTTGCTGTTGCAGGGATTTAATGTTTTGCTGCAGGTTATTATGTAAATTTTTTTTTCAGATTATCACCATTTATTGGCCAATTTAAAAACCTTGATTGGCTGATTGTAAAGAGGAAACTGTTTCTGTGCTCGTAGGATTTTACAGACAACTCACATAAAACAAGAACTTGATGTATTTCTGTTTCTTCACATACTGCAGGTGTGTATTTTGGAGCAAGTGGCCGGGCTCCAGGCGTCCTTGTTGACAGATGCGGGATGTCTGCATTCTTCAGATATTGCTGTTGGCGTTTCCCTGGAACATGGAGCGCCTGCACTGCTCCTCTTCTCCCTGACAGGAGACAACAGCAGCTCATTCTACGAGACCAGAGACATGAATGCAAGGAAAGCCATTTTTCAAATTGGTCAACCAATTCAAGGTATGGAAAACCAGCTGCATCTGCTGTCGTTCAGTGATGTGTGAAATATGTTTGTGAAGATTCTCAGTCATCCATGGTTTCTGCAGGAGTTGTACATACTAAGACAACTGGATTAACTTGGGTTTCTTGAAACCATTCACCTAAAGACTGTATAAAAAGATAGATGACTTGACAGCCCCACATAAGTGACGCCAAATCATCTTCATTCCCCCTGGTGGCTGTCTTCGGTAGAGGTCAAAAAACCTGCCCCTCCCAGAGTGACATTCTTTCCGAGATGGCGTCTGTCATTTTAGGTCGTTCTTTGACACTGATGAGTGACATTAATGATTCATTTTACTATTGTCTCTTAAAATGTTTTTTATTGAAAAATGCTTAATTGTAAAGTAACTAGCAACTATAGCTAGATAGAAAATAAATAGTGGAGTAGAAAGTTAATAGCGGTGTCAAAAAGCTGCCCGAAACTTATTGTTTACCTTTTTTCTTTTTTTACCACTTTTTTTACCAAATGACGTCAAAAGCGCAATATGACAGGTGTTGTGGTTTCATTTTTTGCAATTGGAAGAAGTGGAGACTTCCATCTTTATATACAGTCTATAGTTTCTTTTCTTATCAGTTCTGACTGACCAGTGGATAAATACCTGGAACCTCTTATCAGTTAGTAATAGACATACCTGTGAGATATGAGAAAATGTTTAAAATGATGTTTAACTGAATGTTTTGCAACAGGAACTGTACATTTGAAACTCAGTGCGAGGAATATCTTCTCTTCTCTGGAAGTGGATGTGGGAATGTTTTCTACCTGCGGCAACGACTCAGTCATTAAACCAAATGGTCATAATGACGCCTGGCTGAGTTCTAACACAGGGCCGGTAAAATATATATTTTTTCAAATATACATACATACATATTACACAATATCTGAAGTAATGTGAGGTGCCTGTTGATATTTTATGGAAGCATAATGCCTGCCTTGCAGTGTACTGTATTATTAAAGAAGCCTTTTGTTCATTTTCAGAGAAACAAACATGTGAGAGTTGTCAGACATAAAGATCACGAGCCAACATCCAACAGTATTAAGATCGAAGCAAAACCTAAAGCTTCAGTAGATGGCAATAATAAAAAAATCGACCTCTCCATTAAGGATTCCTGCTCCTTCAAGGACCCGGCTGAACGGTACCAGTGGGAGTGCAGTAAGAATCACACTTTTCTACTTCCTTTTCTCAAACTCAGTCAGAATTAAACGCTTAGATAATATGATAAATAAGTTCACAAAGTGATTAAAACTGTTTTGCTGACTTTTCCAGCTTTCTCAACTTAAACCAGTTAGAGGGACCTCAACTTATATTATCTTAATAGTCAACACATTGCTACAAACATGAAATCATAGTGAGGCTAACGCTCTTAGAGATGGAAAAATTACCATCTCGCCATCTCAGTTAACTAGTACTAGTGTTATAAGTGCAGGAGATCGGGGCTTCATGTCACATGTTTCATTCTCTTTCATGTCTCCTGGGATCAATACATCAAATTCTATGAAATTGTACACCAAATAAAAAAGAACAAAGCAAGCAAAATGTTTGTAATTCATTTAATTTCCATATCTTAATTCAGTCACGAGGTAGAGACTTTTAAATAGTGAGTGAGCATATGTGACACATTGCCCGACAATGTCACACCATGTGGGGGGTAAGTTAATAGATTTTAGAACAAATTAAAGACCACCCAGTACATCGCTGCCTGGCGTCACATCGCTCTCTGAAAAGATTTACCTTGTATTTGCATGGCAGTCAGAACTGCCTTCGTCACCGGTGTGTCAGAGAGAATTTATATTTTTTGGGGCTCCCAGACTCTTTTCTTGGCTTTTAGGTTTTCTCAGATGTCCTATGGAATTGATTGGTGGGTGGATCAGACCTTTTTAGGTGAGTGGGTAATGGACAGGACTTGGTTAGAGAGGGAGCCAAGTAAAGGGCAGAGTCAGTATTCTTACTTGAGACATGTGACAACTTTCCCCAAAATCACAGAGACAAGTCGCCCTGATGACCCTGATTCCTTTGATTGTTTCTGATCATTAGTGAAAGAAACCCACCAAGACGGTTTGACTGAGAGTCAATAAGCTATTGCATACTAAATCATTTCTGACATTAGGTTTTGTTGTTGTGTTTGTTGATCTGACTGGATTTAGATTTAACTGTCTCAATGTTTTTCAAAGTGAATTCTGTACACCTTATTTCGTCCCCTCAGTCGCAATAGTAAGTGTAATGACTTTCCTTTTTGATTCGCAGGTAACCCCTGTAAGTGTGCAGGGGCATTTGAGAGGCTGACTCACGTCATTGAAGACAACTGCCTACCAGATCCGTTTGAATTTAATAAATATCATTTTAAAGTGAAAGACAAAGCTAATAATGAGGTGAAAAAGGAGGAAGCCATCTGCATCATCCTTAACCCCAAGAAAGAAATAAAAAAAATTAGGTACATGATCCTTCTGAACTTATTTACCGGAGTGTGGTCTTGTTAAATGGTTGATGTGTGTTAACCAACTCATCTGTCTTTGTTGTACCATAGCCTCTTTTGTACTCAAGGCTGTGATCCAGTAAAGCTGTTTACAGATGCAAAAATTAAAATGTCATGTGACACAACATGTCCAGAAGTCGTGTGGAACATCGAGGACCCAAGACCAAAAAGTAGCTGGCCAGTAAGTTTCATAAATAAATTCTGATTTGTTTAGGACTGAAATATTATATTCTGCTGTAAAGATCCATATCTGGTGTTAAGCAATCACATTTTATCTTCGACCTGATGGATTAGCATGTTTGTCAATTTATTTACAGGCGGAGACACGAAGCTGCTACGTAGATTCGAAGACAAGGCCACTTATAGAGAAGAAGAATGGTGGGACTGAATACACAGTGAGATCTAGCACGTTTGATCTGGCCAGGACTTGGGGTCAGGATGTCACTGTGGTAGTGACTAGTGGTGCGTTAACATCACTCAAAAAAACTGACTTAGAACTTCTGGTATTTTGGCACGTTCATTTTTAGGTTGCAGAAACACAACAAGTCAAACAATTAACTTTTCTTTTTGTGTAGGAGAGAAAGAGGATGAAATGAAAAAATACACTATAAAGACAGGATATTCTGCCTCGACTCAACCCGCCGCCACAGCCGCTCCCCCCGCTACAGCCGCTCCCCCCGCCACAGCCCCTCCCCCCGCCACAGCCCCTCCCCCCGCCACAGCCGCTCCCCCCAATACAGCCGCTCCCGCCATTACAGCCCCTCCCCCCGCTACAGCTGCTCCCCCCAATACAGCAGCTCCCCCCGCTACAGCCGCTCCCCCCAATACAGCCGCTCCCCCCGCTACAGCCGCTCCCCCCGATACAGCCGCTCCCCCCGCTACAGCCGCTCCCCCCAATACAGCCGCTCCCGCCATTACAGCCGCTCCCCCCGCTACAGCCGCTCCCCCCAATACAGCCGCTCCCGCCATTACAGCCGCTCCCCCCGCTACAGCCGCTCCCCCCGCCACAGCCGCTCCCCCCGCCACAGCCGCTCCCCCCGCCACAGCCGCTCCCCCCACTACAGCCGCTCCCGCCACTACAGTCGCTCCCGCCACCACAGCTGCTCCCGCCATTACAGCCGCTCCCCCCACTACAGCCGCTCCCCCCACTACAGCCGCTCCCCCCACTACAGCCGCTCCCGCCACTACAGTCGCTCCCGCCACCACAGCCGCTCCCGCCATTACAGCCACTCCCGCCATTACAGCCGCTCCCGCCACCACAGCCGCTCTCGCAATTACAGCCGCTCCCGCCACCACAGCAACTCCCGCCACTACAGTACCCGTCACGATCAGTGCCTCTACAATCATTGCTACGCCAAACACTGGAACCACGATCAGCGGTACGCCGAACGCTGGAACCACGATCAATGCTACGCCAAACACTGCCAACACGATCAGTGCTACTCCGATCACTGGAACCACGATCAGTGCTACGCCGAACACAACCACCACCATCAGTGCTACTCCGATCCCTGGAACCACGATCAGTGCTGTGCCAAACACTGGAACCACGATCAGTGCTACGCCGAACAGTGTCACCACGGGCACTGCCACGGAAAATAGTGCGACCACGATCACCACTACCATGGCTGCAACCACTGGCTCTTCTGAAAGCCTCTCGTGTAGCATATCGCCATCGAGTGGAACATTCCTCGAAGCTTTTAATATAACCTGTGAGACTGAAATCCCCTGCTCTAGTTGTCAATATTGTTTTAAGGCTCACGGTAAGTTTTTCAAGGGTTGGCTACCTCTTTTAATAAAAGGCTCATTTACCTGTTCTATGACAATGTCTGTTTCCTAATCAACTCATTATCGGGTTTTGCAGGTAACTATCTGCGTTGCAGCAATAAAAATGACGTGGCATTCGTCTTCCTTCCTCTTGGAGACAGCAGTAACAACTATAACCTGATTATCACAGCGACTGTAAAAAATGCCATCTTTGTTGTTAGCACCACCATAACAGCACAGGTTGGTCAAAAACCAGATGGTTTGAAAAAAAATTAATAAATAAGGAAAGCGAAGCAGCAAGAGAAAGAGTGATGCTCTGATTCTCTTACGTAGACACAGCTGAGATAAAGATGGCTTTTGTCTCCTCAGGTGCTGGATTCAGCAGGAGGCTCCGGCTCCTCAGTGGATGATCTGAAGTCGACAGTGGAGAATGCTGTGGCAAAGCTGAAGAAACAAGGTCTACTGTCAGGAGAGACAATCGCACAAATCATCAGTTCTGTGTCCGACAAACTGAGCAGTCAATCGGATGATTCAGGGACAGCTGAAAGGGAACAGGTAAATCCTGACAGCTTAATGACTCAGTCAGTACTAACAGTGAACTGAGGTATTGTATAAAAGGAGCCACATAAGAGTAAAGAAGTGAGCCCGAGTTCATCAATTCAGCTGTTTTATACGACAGGTTAGCTGCCCAGGTTTACTGTATTAAACACAGATGTTCTACAGGCCTTTTTTTTATTGTGATTCTGCCTCAGAAACGACAGCAGTTCAGTCAGACAACTCACTTTCAAATATTCATTGCAGAAGTAGAACAGGTTGGTGTTGGGCATCTATGCCACATGATCGGAGCAGCGCAGCGTTGAGAGTTGGCTGCCTGAGCTAGCTCGCAGGCGTCGCTCCATGATCGGTCGGGATCCAACAGCAAATATATTTACAGACACTCTCTGGATTAAAATTTTTCTCTGCCGGTACTGGAGAATGTATTCATCCCATTGTACCCATTGGAATAACGTCCTTTTGCCTGTAGATGCTTTTCATTCCACCCTTCTGTTTGCAGAAGTTCTTCACAGGCTTATTTAAGATTTAACGGTAATACTTGTGTTGCCTGTGCGGAGACGATGCCTTAAAGAATCATATTCGACTACATTTAACCAAATCACGTGTTTTTGTGAATGCCTTTCTCTGTTGAAGCTTCGGGAGCAGATGCTGCACATGTTGACTGATGCAGTGAAGGAGGTTCCCATCATCACTCCACAAGTGGTTCAGGTGGTCGCCAGAAGTCTGACTGCTGTCATCGCCAAAGAAGTCAGCTCCACTGCTCAGGTAATACTCACCCCACACTGAGGAATTCAGGGTATTGTTTGATTAGAATTACATACGGCTGCAAGTCTTAAAAAAAATGTATCTCTGATTGTGGGAATCGATTTTCCATCTCCAGGAGGAAGCCTCTTTGTTATTTGTGAACCTCAGCTCGTCCCTCCTCCACATGGATGTGAACAAAAGTGAAGAAAGCAAGAAGGAAATGCAAAGTGCAGCCAGCGCCATTGTAGAAGGAGCGAGCAATATCCTGGACAACTCTTCCAATGTGAGTCATTTAACCCCACAGCCCCTGCTGATGGGATTAGAAAAGGTTTGGTGATTTAGTGTGACAGTGTGATTTTCCTCATTTTGGGAATATATACAACCCTGAATAGTTCAGTGCACTTCATTATTACCCGTTTACAAAATATCAGATCAGTTTCTTGTTGCAAAGTTCCGTACACAGAGTACGGTGACGATGGTCACATGATCACATGTCCTATCAAATACCTCTTTGTCCAGGTGTGAGGAACGATGGGACCAGTCACTCTTCAGCCATCTTTAGTTGAATATCTCATTCTAAAAAATGTGATGTCTTATTTTTTTGCAGAAAAACGTCTCTGATGCTCTTCTAGTTGTACTGAACAATATCCAGAGTGCACTGCTGATATTCCAAGCTAATAACGGGATGCCGACTGTTATCCGTAAAAATAATATAGCTGTTTACGTCAATAGGTAAGTTCCACCTAAAGGCATGAAGAACACAGATTAACTCTCCAGGCAGATATCTATTGACAAAGACTGATGGTAAACGTATGGTAAACCCAGATAGCTTAGCTAAGCATACAGACAGGACAGAGCGCTGTCTAAATGTAATAAATCCCACCTACCAGCACCTTTAGTGTTAACTACTTAACATGATATGTCTACAAAAGAGGAATTATGTTGTTTTTGGAAATAACCTGCTAGTTACTATTTTATCTAGTTAAAATCCTGTAAATCTTTATAGTTTTTCTATATAAAAACTGTGTTTTGATCTAGTGCCCATTCCCGAGGAAAAACACAAATGAACACAAAGTTCAAATTGTATTTATTTCTTCTTACAGAGTGACGCCAGGAAGATTGCACATGGCACCTTTAACGTTTCCAAACTGTTCCTGCCCATCGTTTTCTCTCCCATCTCTACCCTCCGACATATTTCCTTCAGATGAATCAGTGGATTTACGAGTAAGTTGGCAGGTGTTGACGTGTTAGATCCCAATTTGTCCATTAGTGTCTCAGCAGCAGAGTGTGACTTGCTAATGGGCTCTCTGTTCATTTTGCCTCTAAAAAACATTTACAGATGCTGACTTTGGATAAAAATCCGTTTTCCTGGAACGAGAGAGGGAACATCACCAGCCAAATTGTTTCTCTGTCCCTCACAAAACAAGATGGCTCCACTATCCATTTACGGGATTTAAGTGAGGACATTGAGGTGAGTGCAGCAGAGGACGTTCCTGTAGACCGGAGTTCTCTCCTGCTGAGAGGCGACAAATCTGTTCCTTTCTTTTACGAAAAAGTAAAAGGAGAAAAAGCACAGTGGAGCATTCTGTGAAATGACAACCGAGAGTGATTTTGTATTGTGGACATGCAGTACTCTTATGATATTTTAAATTATGCATCTTTTCTATTCATTTAGAAACATTTGGTCGATAATGCGGTTCAGCATTTACGAGTAGCATTAAGGAGATAGGCATGTTCGGCTAAATGGGCTAAATCTCTCAGGCAAGTGGTCATGATGAAATTCCTAATTTATGCAGATTAACAGTGATGGCGACTGTAGTGCAGTTTCCACAGTTGCTAGTGGATAATTGGAGGATCTTTTATGGTATATTTTAATCTCCACTTGACAACTGTGTGCCTCCCAGTCCAGCACAAGAGAGGTTGCATTTTACTGAGTGTTTACTGTTTGGAGGCTGTGACTATAAATATCAACAGAAGTGGCTCTCAGAGAGTGTATAGCTCTCTCAAGGCCCAACGTTACCCTTATAAAACCACCTCTGAATTCACTAGATTCAGATTTTTATTTGGATCTGCACAAAATTTCATGAATGTCAATCCCCTGATTTAATTTTGATAAAGACACATGACGTTATTCTCTGAGAAATCTGTGAAAATGTTAACAAAAGTCCCTGTCTTACAGTGTTCAAGTAAAAAATAAATCCTGGATCTGCTAGACCAATAAAAGAAAAGTAAGGCGAGGCAGACCATAATTTGTTCAGACTGGAAATGTGAGACAATAAGATGAAGCAAATTAATTACCAAACCCATTCATCCATTTAAAGACCATGTACAGTTGCAGGGTTTATTAAAAGAAAGTTCAAATGATGTTTATAATTATTTTATGAATGATTAGGATCAAGCAGTTCACACTGATTCATCCACCACCTTCCTGTTAAAAGCATGCATTTGATTACACTTTATAAATGTTTGGAACTGTCTTGCCTCTGTGGAGAGAATCTGAATCGCTATGTTTTCTGTATTTTTGCCTGACTCACAGATTAGGCTGCCAACGCCTGTGGGGGGTCAGGTGAATGCCTCAGTTCTGGACCTGGGAAACTACAGCACCACAATCATTGACATTCCTTCAGCTGACACTACTCTGGTGATAAAGGTCCAGTTACATGTTTATCTCCCTTTCTGAGACATACATATTCTTTAAACTACTATTTTCATGTCAGCTCTGGTCTACTGTGACACAACGGACACTTTTATTCCAATGTCTTCATCGGTGTACATTGGTTTGTGTCGTTGCATTACTATTGTCGTACAATTTATTAAATCCATACATGCTACACTGTGTTAATTAGTTTTTATGGTTGCACCAACCTTGTCCGTTAATGAGAATTTTGCTGAAACCATGGTGATGTACCTTTTAAAAGATGGTGCCTTCAGAAGATCCATTACCCTTCAAGCTGCTCCTTGGCTATATGAGCTACCCCACTGAAGCAAGTTACGTTGCAATGACAGAGATGCCTCAAGAGGGAAAAACACAAGGTAATAAATATTTTAAATTCTGTACACAACTTGAGATTTCTCCTTTCTTGGTGCCTTGAAAACGTGAGTGCTTTTGTATTTGATGCAGAGGAGAGATACACGTGGCTTGTAGATGCAAAGAAGCTCAAAATGGAAACTGGAGTGCACTATCTTGTAGTGAGGCCCATTGTAGGACCAGGCATAAAATCCATCAATGCCACTTTGTCGATCATCTCCATCTCTGTCGCGTGTAAATTTTGGAATGAATCAATGCTGGAATGGAGCAACAAAGGATGCAGGGTAAGTAAATAATTCACTCTGTCAAGTTTGCTATGTGAGTAAAGTTTAAAGACGGTAAAGGCTGCTGTGGTTCAAGGTGGGTGCACAGACGACCCATTTAGTCACCCAGTGCTTCTGCAACCACCTCACCTTCTTCGGGAGCTCCTTCTTCGTCACACCCAACCTCGTGGACGCATCCCGCACCGCTGAGCTGTTTGGGACCTTCGCTGAGAACCCCGTGGTTGTGTGCTTCGTGGGCTCGCTCTTTTTGGCTTATCTCTTGGTGGTTGTGTGGGCTCGACGCAAAGACATCCAAGATGCGGTCAAGGTAGATTGTCATCCCCTTGAGTATAATACACCAACGTTTGATTTCCAGTACCTGTATGTACCTTGAATGAAAACACTGTAGTACTAGAAGCGAGAACAATCTTTAAATATATTTCTTTATTTTAATGCCTTCTACTGGATCTGTGTGGCATCTTGGCAGGTGAGGGGGTCAGTGCTAGAGGACAATGACCCCATGGACGAGTACCGCTACCTGTTATGTGTCAGCACTGGGCATCGGAGAGGAGCCTCCACTTCCTCTCAGGTAAATGAGTTTTCAGCTCAACATGTACATAGTCAACACAGTTAGATTCCATGAAAAACTCTGCATACACACAAACCTCCCTTAACAAGACATAGTGTAGCATACTACTGCTTTGAAATGCTCATTTTGATGGTGTATGTGAATTATTCACACAAAAAAAGTGTCTGCAGCAAGCTCACAGGCTGCAGTGTGCTGTATTTATTAATGTTTTAATGTTTTGTTGTTGGGATAGAAGCTGGCTTTTCCATCAATTATTTAAAAAAATTAATTACTTTTTGAGAAATTATGCAAAAGAAATGCAAATTAATGCAACGCGCATCTGCTACCGTTCTGTGAGTATTAGGATTTAGTTTTTTAAGATAAACAACTGTTGCTGTGATCTCTCATGTGGATGCCACTGAAGTACTGAAGGAGAAAAGCGTGCAACAATATGATGTCAACATGTCAAACTTAAAACTGTGAAAAACAGGAAAATCTTGATTTGAGGAAGTTGCTGTTGAAAAAAAAAATGTCTGCTGCTAAGTCCTCCTCCATGGAGTAGACGCCTCATTGGACATTTAAGCCACTTGTATTCACATCATGATTTCAGGATTAAGAGTCTGGTCTGTTTCAGATAACACTAACCCTGATGGGTGCTGATGGAAACAGCGAGCCTCACCACCTGACAGATCCAAAGAAGTGTGTGTTTGAGAGAGGGGCGGTGGACATGTTCCTGCTCACGACACCCTTCTCACTGGGAGATCTGCAGGGTGTCCGGCTGTGGCACGACAACTCAGGCAGCCATCCAGCATGGTAGGCACATCGATCAATGAATGACAAACCAAACATTCACTTTAGTTCAACCTACTATAATTATTATACTGACTGCTTCTCCTCAGGTATGTCGGCCATGTCATGGTGCAGGATGGACAGACGGACCAGAAATGGCATTTTCTGTGTAACTCCTGGTTGGCCATAGACATGGGAGATTGTTCCCTTGATAAAGTTGTCCCTGTCTCCACAGAGACAGATTTGAAGAGTTTCAGGTAAGAGTTACACTTTGAGGTGCATGGGCATCAAAATAACACACAAACACACACACAAACAAACACAAGCAAGTCTACAGGCTGAATGTGCAACCCAGAGAGGTGTTTTTCATTTCAATATAGAGACCATCAAATTAAAGTTAATTGCCGTAATTCTATTTTGACTACTGGCAACTTTCCCACATGCTCAAATGTTGAAAACTCAAATGTTGAAAACCATGAGGGGGACAGAGATGTTTTTTAATTGAGCAATTACTAGACATGTAAGGTCTGAGCAGCAGAAATATTCAAAGGGAGACGAGTAAATTGTTATTTACAAGGAAACTGGAATAAATCCCCTTTAACATAGAAATGCATGTGCTGACATATATGACCCAGGACACAAGACTGTGGGAGGAAACCATAGCTCACAGGGAGAAGATGCAAACTCCAGAGACGAACTCCTGACCTCCTGCAGCGAGGATACGGTTCAATCTAGTGCACCTCAGTGCCACCACCAAAATCCACTGAAACAAAAAAATACAACTTTCAAAGAGCCAGTGTTGTTGTAACATAACCATTTATTTTCTAAGAACCTCAAAAATGCGGATTCACATTAAGCGTGATGCAATTAAGCAAATTAATTACACAGAGAAAGATTCAGTCTAAATCTAGCGATGATGATTTCACATTTCAGAAAGGGCGTCAGGCAGTTGGCTGACGCTGGGATAGCTAGCTTTTTTATTACACTGTAAAAAATAGAAATATGTGAGCAAATATATTAATAAATAAATCAACCCATAAACTGCATATGAGACTGGGTGGAGGAGTAATTTGTTCTCCTGCTAGCGCTTCAAAATGTGATGTTGTCAGGAGCAGTCTTTCTGACGTGTATGTGTCAGAAATAAAACCTTGGGACTCTGACCTCTGTTTAAAATAAATATAGGCTGCTATATCGCCTGAATAAATTCTGTCAGTGGTGTGAAAAGTTGTGAATTATTCACACATAAAAAGAGGCGTCTAGTTTGCAAAGGGCTTAACACTTAAACTCAAACTTTAAGCGTAAGCAGCAAACTTACAGGCTGCAGTCTGCTGTGTGTATTTTTTTTATATTTAGCTTCATTAATGTATGTGAACTCAACTGCAGTTTATGAAATTAAATGGAATTAAAACTGTCACTTGCCTCTCATCCCAGCTGAGTCAGCCGACGCAGTGAGGCGGTGATTGCAGAGGATTAGTTTCTCTTTTTAAATAGCTTTGACTCAACGCCGAGGTTTAACAGCAACACAATAACCTGACAGGAGATTAAAATGTAAAACTAATCCATCCTCAATTAGCAGTTCATGTGGGATAATCATATTGTTTCTCCACACCATGTCCCCCTTGTTGCTTTTCTCTTCCAGTAATTTGTTCTATATGAAGACGACAAAGGATTTGAGCGACGGACACCTCTGGTACTCTGTGATCAGCCGTCCGCCGAGCAGCACCTTCACTTGTGTGCAGAGAGTGTCCTGCTGTTTCTCCCTGCTGCTTTGCACCATGCTGACCAGCATTATGTTCTACGGCATCCCGACCGACCCGTCTGAGCAGACCATGGACCTGGGTACTGCACACTATCATTACAGCTCAATTTATCCCAGGAAAAAATATCCAGTGTGCTATAAATCCTCAGTTGTCTCTTGTGTTCTCAACTTTAAGTTCTTGTAAAGTTGCTTCCACAACTGTTTTTAAACTATATGTAGCACTTGTCTTGGGCTAGTATTAGAAAAAGCACTAAATTTCTACCTAGATTTGAAGGACAGGTAGGCTTATGTCAAAGAAGAAGTTGAACAAATTACCAGTTTATTGATTCACAATCAGTCATGTAACAATCACAATATAAAACAAAATAAAATAAAAAGAACAGTAAATTATATAATTCTTGTAAAATAATTCAGTCCTTTCAGTGTGTGTGTATATACAGTTCCCAGGATATAGTCAGTTCATTCCCTGAATAGTGTGTGCTCGAAAGTTCAACCGGTTCCGTTCTGGTCCAGGTCTTTATGTGTACTGTATCTCTAACCCGGTACTATCTTTCTACCTGACGGGCAGGACTGGGGTCTGATGTCGTCTCGATAAACGAATCAGGTTCGAGCTGGATCATACGCTTGGCCACACCGCATTTCACGATCTGGGTTTAGCTCGCCATCTCAGCATTCAGATTCACAGGATTCCGATTCTTCTAGTGTGCATAAAAAAAAACAATCAGAGTTTTCAGTATCAGAAAACTATGGAATCACTTCAGTTGACACTCAAGTTGGACGTCGAAATCCGGGAGCTTCTCTCTCTAAAGGTGTCATGAGAAAATCTTTCTTATTCGTGGGGAGTTCCCTTGAACGGAACACATATTGAGCCCCCTTTGGGTAAGGAGTTTTACTACTCCTGAGGTTAGTACGTAGCCATGATTTCATGAGGGTTACATATAGAACCAACCACTATATGTTTTGTCCACGTTAACGTGCACCTCCAGTCCCAGTTCTTTCTCTCCCTCTCTCTCTGATTGGCTGTCTCTGGTCTTTGCAGGTCAGTTTGAGTTCACGTGGCAGCAGTTCATGATTGGAGTTCAGAGTTCGCTCATCATGTTTCCAGTGAACATCCTCATCGTTGGCATCTTCAGAAACACTCGTCCTTGCGAGACGCCGTGCTGCAAACGCAGAGCAGAAAAACCGGAAGCCAGCTGCTCACAGACCGCCTCTACCGAGATGAATGGCCAAGTCACTTTAGACACTATCACCAAGGTAGGTGCTAATCCAGCAGCACCTATGAGCCTATCCTTCACAACAGTGAGATCTCAAATACAGTCTCATATCTTGTATAGTGTCATTTCCTTTTTTTCTTTTACATTTCTCTCTTACCCAGGACATAACGAGAATAGTCCGCTCATTCTCCAAGAGCATGAAAAGCAACATCCCATCTGCAAAGTCCGAGCTTGGGCCTGGACAACAAGCTGACATCAATGCTCTCCTTTCTGTGGTGAAGGATTACATCAGCCAGATTTATAAAACCGGTGACGGCGCAGAGTCGAGGACCGAGATTGCTCCCGACGTCACTCAGCCTCAGGAACCAGGTGGGCTCCGCTGTGGATAGTGGACACATAGCTGGTTTGATTGCTCTGCCTGCATGGAGGATGTTATAAACAGCTGGAGTCCTGTGCGGTCTCCAAGTTAACATCTCCTCTCATCGGCCAGGAATGTCAGCTTATCTGACAACTGAGCTATATATCTAATTGCTAGGAAGCTTCAATCATGTGTATGTATCATATTCAAAAATATTTATATCTTTTTATGAATATGAGTACAAGGTGTAGTAACAGAGACACAAAGTGGTATCATTCAATAACCACACATCGATGACTCTTAACCACACAAGCACTGTCAAAGCTTCATAGAATACAAATGGTAAGCAGTTATGGTTCTCTATCATAATTAATATGAGGAGGTGCACATATTTTAGTTTTCTAGAAGAGCAGCACTTGTTCATTTAGTTTAAAATGAACCATTTTCATTTTTTATTTTGCTTTAATTCCATGAGTTTGGGAAGTTTAGATTGAGAGTTTCAAATAAAGTTCAAACATTCAGTTGTAGTACAGTTAACACCATGAACGTGGCTTGGACTTTTCACAACAAGTGAAACTTTAAACAGTTTTCTATTCACTGCTTCTCAGATGATGAGTATAAGAAACAAAACAAGCCGGCATAAATAGAAGGATTTCTGATCTTTATATATAAAGTATATGGTCCAAAGTGTCCAAGCGAGTTGTGGAAGCGTTGATAATTTTGGTCTGCTGCGGGGGATGCAGAAAATAAAAGATCATGTAAACAATGGGTGAACAGATCAAACTCAGAAAACTACAGCTGGAGAAAAACTGAGAACTGAGACTGGGAAGTTCACTCAAAGAGACAAACGCCACAGAGTGATCACAACAGCCTCCATGTTGCAGAAATGCCTTCAGCGTCGACGAAGATAACTAATTAAAAAACATAATTCTTTGGTATTTACAGATTCAGAAAGCGGGGGTAGTGTGCACCCTGTGATCGACGTGGAGGGCGTTCAGAAGAGCAACAGAACCCAGTATCTGTACAGGCAGATGTGCCACATCGACAGGAAGCTGGGCCTGCTGGGCTCGTCAGGCTTCCCGAGCCCACACAGCTACAGCCGGGCTCTGCAGCAGGTCCAGGGCATGAAGGTCTTCCTTGAAGATCAGCTCCTCGCATCCAGCAGCATCGGCCCAGATGAACTCGTCCAAAACAAGTACTGAGTTCACTCATTAAAAAGACCACACGTGTGGAACTGCACGTGTTAGTGTGTGTTTTGACTTAAACGTCACAAAATTAATTTTTATTTGCTTTCTTTTTTGTATATTAATTCTAATTATGTTGTTCTATCATAGTTCATCAATCACAGGCAACGGGTAATGGCGATAACTCTAAAAAAGTTTCTTTGTTTGTGATTTCAAGAAAAGTTAATGTGCATTAGATTTACTGCCGCGTGTGTGTGTGCGTGTGTGTGCGTTTGCAGTTTATGAATACATTTATCCCAATTAAGTTTGATCCTAATGTCTTCAAACTGTTGCTATGATAGATTAGTTTTGTCTCGCATATTTCAAAGTTTTGCAAAGTGGCTCATACAGATACAGTGTCTATCTTCTCCTGTCCCCCCCAGCAAGACAGTGAATAATATTTCCCTAAATATTGAATAATTCATGGAAGAAAACTGTGTGTGAGTGATGGGCTTAAAATTTCGTATAATATATAATCATCTATTTCCTTTTCTGTTTAGTTCATACATAATAATATAATATTGATATCACATGTGAAGTGTTAGGCCTCATCATGCCTGAAGTGAAATCATCAGAGTTAATTGCACGATAGTAAAGACTCAACTCCAGTAATTATAAAGCTGTGTTTAAGTGAATGCTTTTCTTCTACTCTCACATACAGGTTGAGTCCTGCAGACAGCACCAGTGGAGACGATCAGAAGAAGAAGGGCTGCTGTCATGGAGGGCTGCCCTGGTGGTTCATCTTTGTCGGCTGGCTGCTCGTGATAGCTACCAGTTGCGTGGCAGGATTTTACACGATGCTTTATGGTTTGAAATTTGGGAAGGAACGTTCCTGCAGCTGGTTGGTGTCAATGATCGTGTCCTTCTTTCAGAGCATCCTCATCATTCAGCCACTGAAGGTGAGAAAAGAACAAATCTTCTCCTCCTCAGCATAACCGCGCACCTTTAGAAATTTAAAAATTGTTACTTCTATGTGAGTTTTCTAGATTCAGTCAAGACCACTCTCAAATAACTGAAATAAATATCATTTGGGGATACATCTCTGTTCTGGGACCTTCCTGCTCTTCCTCGTGCAAATATGAAAGCCTAAGGCAGCGAGAGCAAACCTCCATGTTCTTCAGGGAAAGGCTGGGATGGAAAGCAGCAGATAAAAGAGCCCAGCAGCATCCAGATCTGATACTGTACTCAAAGACAAAGTTTATGATATACTGGCGCTTCTGTCATAACATCCTTACATCTTTAAATATCGCTTTTATGTTCAATATAACAACCAGTCTGATAGAGATAAAACTGTCACACATCTGTTTCTTCCCAACCCTTTTCTTTCACCTTTTTTCCAGCCTCCTTTCCTCTTATCCCCATTTTTTCTCTGCTCACC
This sequence comes from Limanda limanda, assembly GCF_963576545.1. Lineage (NCBI taxonomy): Eukaryota > Metazoa > Chordata > Actinopteri > Pleuronectiformes > Pleuronectidae > Limanda > Limanda limanda. Next base: position 23,884,147 of record NC_083651.1, on the reverse strand, counting down.
CCCAACCCGTTGCTGGTTTGCTGGATGCTGTGTCCAGTTAATGAGGGAGTTTCTTCTCTCCACAGTCGCAAAATGTGTTTTTTGGGGGTTTCTCATCAGACGCCTCTCAGATGTGGTTACGGCTGTTTGTGAAGAGGCGTTGCAGTTGAAGCAGGAACAGAATGCATTCAAGGAAACCAATTATATGAGCTGGTGTGGTCCGGCATCGATCTGCTGCTGTCAGCTGCAGGATGTGGCTGAGCTTGACTTGGTGACCTACCCGACACGGCTCACTCTGAAAGCCTTTGTATTCTCTCATGTTCTTGCCTCTCACTACAGGTGCTGTGTCTTGCAGCCTACTTTGCACTCGTCATAAAGAAAGTTGACGAGGAAGACATTCAAAATGTGGCATTTGACTCAAAAGCAGGTAAAAGAAAATGACCCACTATATAATTTCTTGGTCTCAGACTTTGAGCGAAAGATGATCTTAAATGTCCTGGTTTAAAAAAAAAACATCTCCTTCCCCACAGGCGAGTGTAAAGACCAACAAACGATCCGACAGGACAGGAGTCTTTACGAGCCGCCTCCTCCTGGAGACGTTGAGAGGATGAAAAGGATCAAGATAATTGAGCAGAAAGCCTTTGCCCTCTTCCGAGAGATTTTCAGTAAGCAGGAACACTGATATGTTTCATCACAATGGGCACGGATGTGCACAGCATAGGATTTAGTTGTCCGGGCAACTGCTCATCTGCCCCCTTTGTCTGAGTTGCCAAATATTTGCTTGAGTTTAACCAAAGTATCCAGTCATAAAAGATTGAAAGAAAAAAAAAAAGATGCAACTGTATACTCAATAAGTTCATGTGTACTGTGTGCTGCACTCTATGGCACTACATTGTCCCAATATTCTATTGAACATATTCATTTTTTTATATTCTTCTAACCTCGATATTTTGTATAACTCTTAAAAGCACGGTATTCATCGTGGAAGGCAGATAATGAATTTCATTGTACAGGACTCTGCACACAACAATAAACGCTTTGAACTTGAACTTGAGAACTCGAACGTGTGTGTCCTACAGTTTTGCAGCCTGAAGAGTGAATAGCTGAAAAACAAGATACATTTAGATGCTTGCATATACAGAGGACACACATTTGAACAGCCCAGCTGGCTTTTTTGTATCTCTTATAAGGACACCATCTCTGAACTCATTCCACTAAGGGATCACCTAAACAATCCAAACCAACAGGAAGCTCGGCCAGGTTAACAAATATGCGCACGAGGAAAACCACCATGCAAAGTGAAGCAAACATACTATTCATGCAAATAACACAAAATCGGCCCAGGCCCTTTACTTGGATGGTAAATAAGCCGATCTACAATGATTGACTTTGTTGCGTTGTGTGATTCAGTCTACACAGGCTTCCTTTGGATGCTGCTGCTGGTGGCGTACGGCCAGAGGGATCCCAATGCCTTCCACCTGAACAAGCACATCAGGAACAGCTTCAGTCCAAACACCTCACAAAGCATGAGTCTCAGGGACGTGTTCACTTGGGCCAACACGTCCCTGCTCAGTAACCTCTTTGGAGTTCATCCAGGTACAAAGTGTGTCCCCACTGCAGAGGATATAAGAAACAGGCTCTTCTGTTTTTATCCTTTCAGCCACAATGTTATGTCAGCGCTGCATAGAACGGTTTGAACTTTGATGTTTTACAAATGCTGTCTTGGTAAATCTTGTATTCTATGTTTCACTTCAAGATGAATAGCGTCCAGCCAGATTCCTATGCACATTTGTTTGTACGACTATGAATACATTTGTGAGTGTTGAGCTAAACCTTGTGCTTGTGTTTCTATCACTGTGTCAACATAAGCAGATTTTTAAATAACTCATCACTTTGTGCTGTGTAAAGTTGATCCACTATTGCATCAGTTCTATGAAGATATTTGTGTGTTCAGGCTCTCATTACAAAGTGTATGAGTCACTGACAAACTGTGTGACCTACAGAGACTAAAGAGAAACTGTAAAATGCTCTGTTCTAGGATTTATCACGGATGGAAACTCGAAGCTGGTGGGAAACACTCGTCTTCGTCAACTGAGAGTGCAGAAGAGCTCCTGTCAGATCGCAGGCTCCATGCTGCATCTGGTGCCGGACTGCCAAGCACCGTATTCATGGGAGGTGGAGGACATGGACTCCTATGACTCTGGGTGGAACCGGTCTGTGGTGGATAACAACACGCTGAGCACCCCCAGCCCCTGGACGTACCAGACACAGGCCCAGCTCAGGTCCTACCCGGTGTGGAGCAAAATGGTGCTTTACAGGGGGGGTGGCTTTGTAGCGGTGCTTGGCCCTGATTTAAAAAATGCCAGCAGGTAAGTTAACAAACGGGAATATACTGACAGGAGAAACAATGACCCTCAGATTGACGAAAGCAACATATAGGGTGAATTTGGATAACGTGGGAGAACTAAGCTCCAGATTTCTGGTTCTAACAGAATCTTGTGTGACTGAAATCACATGACTCCATTGGGGGGGATGTCACAGAAAAGGGGCGGGGTAAATGTCAAATCAATATCCATAGATGCATATGTATTGTGTTGATTAACAAAGATAATATAAAACACATCATTTGATCACCAATAGTTTACCAAGCAGTTAAAAACATCCTTGTGTTCTTGATTCACAGAACCATCGAGTATCTGTTCAGGAACAAATGGCTGGACACGTACACACGGGCATTCTTTGTAGAGTTCACCATCTATAACGCCAACGTCAACCTCTTCTGCATCGTGACTCTCTTACTGGAGACTGCAGCTGTTGGTGAGTTTGAGAATGTATATATCACATATGTGTTTGGACGTGTGGGCGAAATATTAACACCTTAAAAAAGAGCTTTAAGAATTGTAAATAAAATCACAATCAGAGAACCAACCAACCCTGTCTTTAGAAAAGTAAAAGCACTTCAGTTTAAAGACTTTAAACACAAGTAAAATCAAGAATAAAACAAAACAATCGTTATGCAGCAGCCGTTTCAAAGAAGAAAAATTCAGCCAAGATGTAGAGGAATTCAAATTTTCTGAAAACATGTTAACAGTAAAATAAATGTAAATATATGTTTACAATCACTATAGTCAATGCATATGAAATGGACGGCTGTGAAGGGGAAGTGACAGAGGGGCAGGATGTGTATTAAGATGTGTAAATGCTTAGTTTGCTCTCGCTGAGTCATGCATTTCTGCTTGCTGATTGTGACTGAGCTGTTTATGATCAAAGCTGCAAGATTGCACAAAATGTTTAATGAAACATGAAAAAATCGAGGTAGAACTCGCTAAGTGTTGATCATAATAAATCTTTTCTTATTGATATTTAGGGGCGTTTCAGTTCCACAGCGAGCTGCAGAGTGTCCGTCTCTACCAGTCCACTGGAAGCCTCTACATCTTCGTCATGGCTGCAGAGATCATATACTTGCTTTTCATCATCTATTACGTGTTCGTGCAGGTAAACTCTGACATTGCTGTGACAGGGTCGTAGGCGGGAGGATCTGTTTGTTCTCCAAGCATCTCAACTTCAAGGAAGTTTATTTATTCTCTGAGGGAATCTCAAGCTCAGACTTACTGCAGAATGCGCACACAGGCCTCATTAGTGTTTTCACATGCACCCAGTGGTCTGTCACCTGAGATTTGAAGGGAGCGTGCTTCTCATAGATACACTTTATACAACTTTAACATCGGTGTGACTTGCAAGTTGTTTAATTACATAAAAAATATCCAACAAATGTAATAATAATGCCTTAATGATGAAGTTAATATTGTTGCGAGGCTGTAATTCCATTAATCTGTCTCTGCAATGTGATTGTCTTGTATAAATGTTTTAATAGTACAGCAGTGAATCAGCTCTCTCCATGACCATTTGGATCAATGTTCATGAGTGTTCACTACTATCGTTTATTTCTGAGACTGAAGTGTCTCCGTCCTTGCAGCCCGGACAGTGATTACATTTTCTGAATGTACTGGACTATAAATGTTATATTCAATAACGAAGATTATGTATATATATATATATATATATATATATTCAAGACTGATGGTAATTTTTTTTTATGCTGGAAGGGCAAATTAATGAAGCAACAGCGGTGGACTTACTTCAGCAGCAAGTGGAACCTCCTGGAGCTGTCCATCATCTTATTGAGCTTGAGCGCCTTAGCTGTTTTCATCAAGAGGACCCTGCTCGGAGACCGTGATATGACCTACTACCAAAACCACAAAGACCAGTGAGACCAGCCTTTAATCATCTTTAGACTGTGGGGCTTGGAAATCAAATGTCATATCAACACTTTCAGAAATGTAGAGGCTGTGTGGTGTGCTTCATGTTGTGGTTAGATAAGACATATTTGTTTTTTTCTGATCTCCAGTTTGATTATCGCTAACCTATTTCAATTTTGGTTTTACTTCATTATCTTTTTTGCTTACATCATAAGTTTGAGCATTTTCAAACTGTGCTACTTTATTCTTTCACTACCTTCTGGGAAATACGTGTTTATCGGCTCCCTTTAGTTTTAGATATTAAATAAAAGTATAAATGGTTAACATTATAATTCAAGTATTTCTCATAGGAGTTACTAGCTGGTGCTCTTTGCTTTGGTTCAAGTGTCAGCGAGTTCAAAACTCAACCACACATTACTTTAGTAAAAGTTTGAGTGTTAAGTAAGGTCAAAGTCTACACGTTCCTCCCCTCAGATTCACATTATGACCCAATAAAAAGGGGCCTGACCCTCATGTTGGACCTTTTTAATAAAGTAGCTAATAGCTCCATCTCAACCAGCGGCAACCACTGCAAAACTGCTTATGCTTATGTGAACTTCCCCTTTTACAGATTTCCCAGCTTCTACGAGACGGCCTCGGCAGACTCGGTGCTTCAGTATCTCATCGCCTTCCTGGTGCTGCTCGCCACGGTGAAACTGTGGCACCTGCTCAGACTCAACCCCAAGATGCACATGGTCACCGCCACGCTGCAGCGAGCCTGGGGCGACATCTCCGGCCTCCTCGTGGTCATCGTGATCATGTTCACAGCGTATTCCATTGCCGTGAGTATCTGGTCTATTAACCGAGATGTGAGACCATCCTTTCCGTTCCTCATTCATTACAGGGGGATGAAGATCAAGTGCTCTGTTATCATGATGTAATCCCCTTTTAGTAGTTTTATAAATAACAATAAAAGGTATTTACTTAGCCTCTTAATTAATAATCAGTAAACCGGTCCGTTTAATTTCCCATTTTCTTTAAAAGCATGTTGCACCTGCACCTATTATAAGGATGGATTTGTCGGGTAGTAAGAGAGAAAGTAGCAATAACAAAACATGATCAAAATCATTCCTCATGTCTGAGTCATTATCAGAACTAGGCAAATAAGGTTCAGATATTTTTAAGGTCGATTTTATTTCTAAGAATCAGTTCTCATCTCACAGTTTAGGTGTTTTTACTGAAGACCAACAGACAGTTGGGTGAGTGCATCAAGTGACTCCAGGATTTACCAGGGTCCTAGTACAGTGATGATGGTGCAGTGGGAAGTCGTCATTAATATATTCGTGAATAAAATCATCTAATTTCATCTTTCGCAGTACTCTATGGTAAATTGACAATATGTAAATGAAGTGTTTTAAATTCTAATGAAAGAATCTGAGTCCATCGTCTCCAGCCTGATCTGTTTAATGAAACCTGAAGCTTGATGAATAGGATTGATTCCCCTGCTGGTGTGAGCATTTTACTTTTTCTAGTGCAATGTGATTTACGGCTGGAAGATCTCCTCTTATAAAACCCTGGGGGATGCTCTCCTCACCATCATCTGCCTGCAGGTGGGCATTTTTAACTACGGAGAGGTGAGTGAGTTCTTCCCAATCTAACCACATACATGTTTTGCTTTCTCAAAAAATCATAGAACTCATGTGGTCAGCTTCCCTTTAAAATGTGTGATTACTCTTTGCCAGGTTTTGGACGACAGCCCTGTGCTTGGTGGACTGATCATCGGCTCCTGTATCGTGTTCATGACGTTTGTGGTGCTCAACCTGCTCATTACAGTCATCCTCGTGGCGTTTAAGCAAGAGCAGCTCAATCACAAGGTGAACGTTATCAGGAGTTTGGATTTAAACAAGACATTTGATGCTTTTTCAGCTTATTGGCCTTTCCTCATGTGATAAAATGTGGTGTGTGAAAGTATATGATAAAACCAGGTAAAGAGAGATCAGAGACAGACCTGTCCAATCAGGAGGGGGGGGGGGGGGGGGGGTGTCTTACAGAGAAAGGAGCTAAAACTAACAGGGGCTGAAAAGAGGAGCTGCAGCATTCGGGAGAAGGGGACTCACACACTTAAAGAAAAGATTCACACTGTAATTCATCATCTATATTGCTCGTATTACAGTGCAGCACGGACAGCAAGAATATACAAAAGTGCAAGGAGTTCAAACACATTCTTTTTCACAGCCCTGCCATATGTGTATAATAGACATTTCAACTCTTAGACTTCAGTCTGAATCTCTTGTTGTTCCGTGTGCGAGTTCTCCTCTGCTTCATCGTGACTCCTCCTGACGTCTGCACCAGAAAAGTAGACAAAGAAACAGAAGTTTTTCAAGGTGCTGCGACCATTTTCTGAACATTATGAGCAAATAATTACAAGTTATTACCCAAATTAGAAGTATGATTCTGAATGTGAGTACATTGTCAAGGAGCTAATCGTGATTTGAAGACCAAAACAAAAAGTCAAATCTTGTCTTTGTGTAGCTCTGATGCTTTTCATTCAGATGTTAATATGCCATCATTTTGGGAAATACTCTCTGAATTTGTCCCTTGTCCTCTCTTACCCTCAAGCCCTCAGAGGAGAAGGAGATTGTCGACGTGATGCTGAGGCAAATCTACAGTTTCTTTGGGATCAGATGTAAAGAAACAAAAGAGAAAAGACTCCCCGGAGCCTGATTTGGACGGCAGCACTGGCTGGACCCTCCACAGCAGCAGAAATATCAAATCAGTCAACCTAAAAATTTCTCAGACATCTGACAAACCAACAAGTGACAAACACGTGATGTAACATATCTTTGACTTTTTTTGAAAGTTACTAAAATCCTGACGCTCATGTGTTAATTATACTTTGCTTTGTGTTAATATGTTAATACTTACACATATGATTTTAAAGCACATCAGAAAATATACACAGCTTTAGGCTAGGCAATATATAATTCTTATTTGTTTAGGTCTGTATTTGTTTTTATTTGTGTGTGTGTGTGTATGTATGTATATATGTGTGTGTGTGTGTGAGCACTGTATAATTAAATGTGTTCTGCCTTTCCTTCCAGTAATCTCTACTGTGATGATGTGATATTTAAATAAACCATCAAGATGTTCAATCTTTGTTCATCTGGCAACACGTGTGGTTACCATGGTGGCAGCCAATAATTAAAATATCTCAAAGCCTTAATTAAGTCAGTCGATCATGATCTGATTCCATCCCCAGTTCAGCACAAATAGTACAGGAAGAAAAAGTAAAGTTTTTATTGTTGCAAAAACATTTTCTGCCTCGTCTTAGTCTCAATTATCCACTAACCATGTTTGATTATCGACGGCATCAATGTCCATCTCTTGGTCAACCAGTTCAGCACATGTAATTTGAGGCATCAGTAATAGGGGGCTGTGTAAATGAGGACTTAAGTATCACAGCCCTAATGTACAAAGAGTGAGCATTTCGATGTGAGGCGCATATCAATGTGTCAATCTATTGCTTTATCCAGCACAGAAATTACAGGCTCCACCACTGCCATTAAAATGTCTGTATCAAAGGGGTTATTACAAAAAGAACCCCACCATAAATAAAGGCAAAGGCAAGGCAAGTATATCTGTACATCACATTTCAACAATAAGGCAATTTAAACTGCTTTACATAAGATATAAATGTTACATAACTAATTGTTGAAGCAACAAAAGACATTACAAAAAAATAAGCATTTAAAAGGAAATAAGAGTCAAATACAGAATAAAGAATGACTAAATCAAAAAAAAGAATAAAAAAACAGTTTAGCGTAATAAATGGTAATAAAAGATTAATTAAAAGGCAAATATCAAACTAGGAAATTACATACTGAGAGAACAGATTCTTTTTTGGGGAAATCTTCAACTGAATCAACGACATAAAAGAAAAGTTCTACCTCAACAAATGCGGAGCATAGAAACCAGACGCTGCATAATCCATGTTTATTCAAAAAGTGGAATTTGGCTTTACGTAAAAAGAAAGTTAACTTTTAGATTTTCTAACCCGTTACAAACTGCTAAGAGAGTAGTAATGCTTGGAATGAACGAAAAACAAGAGCTTGTTACCACATACTGGTTTTTTTTTTCTGCCTCATTACTATTAACCTTTTTAACTTCATTCTGACAAAGGAGCTCATCTTCGCCCGACAGCTTCAGTCTTCACGATTAAAATCATAACCATTCAGTGCAGCAGCTCCAGTCGTCATGGTAACCGTAATATAACAGTCACAGTGTGATTACCTGTAGACTCAATTTACGCCTTCCAGTAATGGCCATCTGGTCACTTTGTCCATCTTACATCAAATCGTCCTCTCATGTGTGAGTCCAATCCAACAGCAGCAGAGACAGAAGAAGATGGTTTTCATGACGCTGCTTCATTGGGTTGTTGCTTTTCGATTGGTCCTCTGTTAATAATGTGAGGACTGATGAGAGGTTCACAGGGTTGCTAGCCAAATGGCTGCTTGCTGTCACGTGTAATATTATTGGATATTGTTCGAGGGCGTCTTTGCATTTACACTTGAGGTCCTCTGGAGGTCCATCGTCCGTGCATCTTGGTTTTACCTTCACATGATCAAGCTCTGAAAAAAACATTTTAAGATTAAAAAGTCTTGTTTGTCTTGCAGTAAGAGTTTGATTAAGGTTAGAGGATCATTGTCATCATGGTTTCGATAATAAACAAACCATTTGGGCTGTCACAGCTAAAAGAAACGACAATGAGAGTCTCAAAAGGGAGTAAACTGGTCTCCTGTGTCAGAGACTTGTCTAACTTTCTCTTGGACATAAACATGCTGCCCAACACTTTCTCTCTCTTTCATGTTGCTAATTGAGTCAGCAGTCAATGTAATTAAAATATATTTAGCTCCTCAGATCAGTGTATTTATTATCAAGAGCACAGCCATGAAAATGACAGAAATATTACAGACAACATCTTCCAGAGACTATCACCTATTGCAGTTACAATAAGTTATTAAAAGAATTGGGATAGACAATAACAGATCCTTTATAAGACAGAACATATAGGAGTTTATGTGCAGGAGTTTATGCATGGAAATTAGATTGAATTCGGACAAAAGAAAAGGATGGAAACTCAAAGTGATAAACTCTTAAGTTTTAATCTGAGACCATTTATCTGGTCGACAAAGACATTTATAGGAACTGTCATTATTCTGTCCCTTTGTGGAGCCCATGTTTTACTGTGGACTCTTGTTTATTTGACCTTGAAATCTACCTTGCGTTTGATTTCTGGTGTCTGTAAAATGTTTAATATATCACCACCTGATTTATTTTGTGCTAATTGTTTTTTCTTGTTTGCGAACCCTTCACTTCCCATCTTTGTCTGTTTTCCCCGCTCCTCCTTGATTACCCGGATTAGTTCCCCCTTCGCATCTTAATCCATGGATTTAAACCTTTTTGCTCAAAGCCAAGGTCTCACATCAATTTCTCTCAGCATCCCAGCAGTGTTTACTTCCCCGTTCGTCATTGATCAAGTTTTATTTTTCTGACCCCTGCTCATAAGTCAAATTAAAGACCGTCCATTGGATCTGTACCTGTGTGGCATCTGCAGTTGGGTTCTCACCCATTTCTTGACGTTACAAGAACTTATAATAGTTATTATAAGAAATGACCAGAATTAGTAGAAGTTGTTAAGATCCGAGAGTTTAGAACAGTGCAGGAATATTCAGATGCCTGATATTTCAGAGTAAACTGAATATAAGACGGGAGACACTGCTCTTTTTCACCTGTGACATACTGTTAGTTAATTCTGTGTCTGTCCTTTATCTTCTCCTCTCCTCGTCTCTCCAGTAGCTCTCTCTCTCTTCTGCTCCTGTACTCTTCTCTTCTCTCCTGCTCTGCTCATCAAAAAAATTGAAACCCAACTTCTTAACCAATCAGTTATTTGAGCAAATCAACCAATATCAGATTACACAAAGTAAAGCATTAATAAACTATTTCAACCCACAGGGGATCGATGCTCATGAATATCCATACAGACACAACACGACTGGATGCCAGATACAGGCCAATGCAATCTGGTCTCTATGCTGTTGGAGTTTCTGCAGTGTAATCAGTGCATGTACCTCCGTCCATCACCTCATTTAACCTCATCGCTTCCTCTTTGTGTTCTTTAAAAGTTCTCCAACATCCTTTAAGTCTCGCCTCAGGGGATTAGTTCCTCCTGATGCTGACAATGGCAAATAATTGGGACTATCTTCACATGTTCACATGTCGAGAAGCTAGAAGTAGATAAGTGGATTGAATGACAAACACATCCATCCCTCCATTATCTATACCACTTAATCTTCACGGGGGGCGGGGGGGGAGCTGGAGATAATCCCAGCTGAATCCGGTGGAGAGACACCCTGGACACGTCGCCAGACCATAATAGAGACAAACAACCATTCACTCTCACATTCATTCTGTCAGTTTAGAGTTGCCAATTAACAGCACTCGAATCTGCAATTTGTTTGCGTTCCTCCCCAACAACATACATCCCACAAAGTATTCTTATTGTATTATTTTTTATCAGTAATAACATATCATTTGCTAGGGTTTGACCGATGAATTGATTCTGGGCTATTCATAAAACAGACACATATTCCCAGGCTGCTCAAGTCCACACAAACATCATTTGCGCTCCTTTGTTTTATCTCATGTTTTCCGGGCTGCACATCCTGAATACCAGAACTCAATCCAGGGAGGTGAGGACATCAAATGGATTTGCAGGAGCAGTTGGAAATAGTTAATAACGGGATAGAGAAGGACAATCCCTTCTTCACTTCTTTCTCCATGTTGTGGTTATCAACACGGTGTTCTGGACATCGTGTGCAGTCTCCTATGGTCTCTGCTGTTTTTCATGTAAGTCAATGTACACACACACACAGATGAGGATGTTTTAGGATGTCACAGTCAATTTGTAGATGATGTGTTTAGTAATTTTTTACACCTTTTAGAGTATTGATTGAAGTCAGTTAAAATATGGATTTCAATTCAACAATCAAAACCCGTAAACATGAGCAATAATCTTAAAATCGTGAGAACATATGGAAACTTAACTGGCTCAAAGTGAGACACTGTCAGAGAGGACATTTGCACTCCAGAGGACGATCAGCCTTGCACCAGCGTAGGTCTGTGTGAACCACTGTCATCTGGGTGTGTGTGTGTGTGTGTGTGTGTGTGTATGTGTGTGTGTGTGTGTGTGTGTGTGTGTGTGTGTGTGTGTGTGTGTGTGTGTGTGTGTGTGTGTGTGTGTGTGTGTGTGTGTGTGTGTGTGTGTGTGTGTGTGTGTCCCACAGTGCACATGCAGAACCAAGTCTGTACTTATGACCACTCAAGTTGTAGCAGCTTTGGAGCCTCCCTGGAGTGAGCAGTAGTGAAGTTGGAAGTTGTGGGTTGTCTTTCCTGTCTTTCAGTCCCTGGAGGAAAAGGAGAGGCTTTACCTCAACTCTACGAATGGAAGACAATGTAATTTCATAACTATCCTGCTGTAGCTAACTAGTCTTTCTGCAGAATGGTTTCCCCCGTTGACTTTTCTACTTGTGTGAAAAGTGCTTGTTTTAAATATACCTGCACAGTGTAGCCTCTTCCCTTATGTAACAGCCATCCACATCACTATGTTGGTGTCACAGCCTCTTTTGAATCCATTTCAGGTATTTCATCAGCACTGAGTGCTGCTGTGGCTCAGGGGGGAGACCGGGTCGTCCTCTAACCAGAGGGTTGTGGTTTGATCCCAGTCTTCCCCGTCCACATGACACAGTGTGCTGTTAACATGGATGTTCCATCAGTTCCCTCTTGTTATTGATAACTTTTTTAAATATTTTAAAAAACAATGTAACTGGATGCATTATAAAATGTACGGGTTACGCTGTTTTTATATATTGATATTTCATGATATGTGAAGCTAGAGTAAAAAATATATACCCCAAAATAAATCTACATTAGTAAAGTACAGGTGTGTGCAAAGTGTATTTAAGTGCAGTTATTAAGTAAATTACATGGTGACCACTGGTGGTCCATCATGGACCTTCATACTGCTGCTCACACACTACTGCTATTGCTCAGGTACAGAAGTCTCGAGACAAACAATGTCTCTTGCACACTTAAAGTGTTGCCATATTTAATACTTCTAACACCCTCTAGGCTTAGTACTTTCACAGGAGAAACATGTCAACGAGTACAATGGTAAGCATTTATCAATCTTGTTTTTCCTGCAGAGCACCCATTATGTGTGGCTGGGGTCTAATAGAACATACGCGCTGAAGTGAGAGTGTGAGCACGGAAAAAGACGAACATACTGTCCATGGGCAAAAGAAAGCCTGAGAAACAGAGACCATTTGTTGCTTAAAGCTACAGTACATGGACATATTTAAAGACTTAATGATTTAGCTGAGATGTGGTGAAAAGCAGATTTGAAAGCGTTGACGTAGTTGGTCTGTGAATGGTGTTTTCTTGATTTATTTAATACTGTGCATAGAGTTATAGACGCCAGCATTAATAATTCTGAGTAATCCTGTCTCGAATGTGCATCGTACGTGCTCTTTTTCACCCAATTAACCATCAAACTTTCCCACCTAATGTGTAAAAAAAAAGTATTTTCAATAAAATCTGTTTTCTGTCTATTTTCAGAACAGCTCCTCTTTTGTTAACTCTCTCCATCTCTCATCTTACTCGTGCAGCTGTGCTCCCTCTCTCCTGATCACCATGGTTCTAGCAGCTTCCCTTATGTTTCCTATTTTCCCATTCATAAACTTGTTTACCAATTCATCACCAGCATCTCAAGACCTGATCTACACAGTGTTGTTCACCATTTGTTACCCTGACGGACTGCAGCCAATCCTCTGCTCTTGCCTGGATGCATGTTGTTTTCTCATTAACATATTAACATAAACATAAATGATGGTGGAATATCAATTTGATTTTATTGTTTGTATGCATTCATGAATGGAGAGTGTTGAAATATAAATGTTTTCTTCTTTCCACAGTGTGGGAGCTTCTCCGAGCTTTGTGTCACGCTCCGTTGCAGAAATACAAACGACTTTCAGTGAAAATCAGGACGGTACACAAATAATAATATTAACACACATTTAAGGTCCCGACACAGTGAGCCCTCTACTGTCTTGTTTGCCATGCACAATAACTGCTGTCCATATTTAAATATAACAGCTTTGCTAGAAGGCTTCATCAAATCATTAAGAAATTTCTATATCTGAAATAACAACTTTTAAATCATCTTGATGGTACACAAACTTATAATAGTATATAGAATGATGGAGTGTCATTGCTACAGCGCCCCCTGGATGCCTGGAACTGTACTGTGTACCGTACAGGAACATTAGCCCTGCTTAACCGCACACCACACATCAGCAACCAGAGCTGGAGCTATTGTCGGAGGAAACAAAGAAAAGGAAAACATAATTGACTGAGTAAGAAACCAAACGAGAGTGAATATCGGAGCATTTTTCATAGAGAGCTAAAAGAGGCCAAAGGATGCGGGACAGATTCCGAGCTGTTGTTGTTATCCTTGATGGAAGTTATAGACTCACTAGTATACCATCAGAAGAACGGTAAACCCATTTCATTATAGGTTTATCGGGCAGGTGAGCCAAACTATTTGACATGATTTGATTCACATCATGCTTGGATATCAATGACCGCATTGGCTACTCGATTGCTGGGTTGCGTCCAGGTTCCGTCATATTTGTGTAAAATCCTCTACTGTCGGGTGGAAGTAATTATTTGGCTTCCAAGGTTGCCAGTTCCTTCTCCGTCAGCTTGTGTTACAGCTGATGTAATTATTATCATGTACAAACACGTTGTAAATTGTTGTTGGGGGAAATTAAACATTACTTTCATCCTAACCATTCAATCTTTCCGTCATAATATCAACATCCAAAGTGCCTCTTCACCTCTCACCCATGCTCAATTGATTTGATTCCACGGTGACAAGAGGAAGAGATCCATGAGTCTTTGAAAGAGGGTTTATTGTTGGGGCATTGATCTCAAGAGCATTAATCATAAAGACTCTTCAACTGGATGCACTTTAACGTCAGATATTATTTTCAGAAATTGCGGTGCCAGGCATATATTCGATGACTGTTTTGCTCCTGCATTAGTGCGATGTGTCAGGAACACAAAGCAGCAACTCCTCCTCATTCCACTGAGAGCGTCAATGCAGGACGCGGTCGCTCTATGTCAGCAAGAGTCTGTCCACCTCCACAATAACAGAGAGGTATGTTATTGCAGGGCTGCAGTGCATAAACCACTCGTTAAAGAGATGATGGCACAGAGTTCAGCAGAGTTAAAACCATAATGCCCAAGGGGATTTCTTTAAATTCTGTACAGAACTTTTGGACTGAAAGATTAACTGAGTGGAATTTGGAGGTCAATGGTTAAAGGTCAAGATGACTTCCTGATCTTGTAATCCCAACATCTCAGGAACAACCCATGGGATTCGACTACGTCTGGCACAAACACTCACTTTGCCTTGACCTGATAAGAATTGGGTGCTCAAAGGTCAAGGCCACTATTACCTAAAATTTGAATTTATACCATTTGTCACGTGGACTCAAAGATGAAGTGAGGTCACGGTGACCTTTCGTGAATCTGTCAAAGAAATGCACATTGACAAACTACCCATATGATTGACGGGTCAGGTTTCTCATGCTTTCATGTGAAACACACCAGACCAGCACATGAATATCCCCCTTTCCCCCGGCCGCTGTGTCAACACTGCAGTGAGCTGTGATTCTCTTGTGAGGAAGTACAACAGGAAATTTGATTGTGTGAACTAAACCTAAAGGAGATGGTCTTTGAATTTAAGTGCACAGCAAGACGTGGAGAGGAGGGAGCCAATCACATACAGCAGAACCCGAAGGTTGCAGTTAAATAGTGCTTATAGATCTGTATTCAACACAACTGCTAAATTACAACCAGGCCACTTAAACGTTTGCCTCCCATCCCGCTGCTTATTATCTCTCAAACTGAGCTGTCCTCATTAGATAGGCTGCTTTAGTTTGAAGAGCTTCCCTCGCTCCTGCTCACACAAACAGACCCTGCCACCCTGTCACTGCTTTCTGAGAATCAACCAGTGCTACACAAGATAATAGCCCCTCTTAAATTAACAAAACAACATGGGACACTTTACAGGTGGGCAATCTGAAGGCATTATAATGGGATTCATGTTGAAGACATCCATGCCTGACATTTCACCATCAAACAAACACGACTTGGTCTTTTATAAGTGCCTCCATGCTATATTCACAAAACAAACAGAATGATTGCCTACCAGGAGGCTGTGCTGGTTGCACAAAGGATCACAGAATTACAGGCTTTGTTTCATGGCATATTTGAAAAACAAGTAAGCCTTGAATAGGCAGCATAGCAGATAAAGAGCTGACTTCCGAGGGAAACAGGTTGAGTGTTTCAGTACAACACCAATCGTCTGCATCTGAAGAGATCTTGAAACATTATCACTGAACTGCAGACATCATGGTATCTAACAAACTGAGGATCACTTGAGATGCATAGTATAATCTGCCGGTGGCTTTAATGCAATATTGAGTTTTTTAAAGACAGAAATGTCCATAGTCTGGATCTAAAAGAGTCTGGATATTCCCAACTGTACATTTAAGAAGGAGGAGATTTTTTAAATATATATAATTATAACCATCTCTAATGGATTTGTATAACAGGGTGAGTAACCAGAGCTGTTGAGGGCTACATACCTCACAGCAGAGTGGATATTTAGAAACTTCGAATTGTTTGACAACTGGTATCTGGACATTTATTATAAGAAATGATTGAACAAGAGAGCAAAGCAGTGATAACCAGACAGCGCAGCTCCATCAGTGGAGCCTCCAGCAACATATAAATATCAAGGCCATGACTCCATCTTCCATGAGCTGCACAGTCTGACTTGTTGATATTTGGGCTAATCTGTATTAACAGATATCTGCATATGAATGTAGCTTCTTCCTTCTTCTTTCTTTCTTCTGTTCTCTGACCAGTTACCTCAGCGAAAGCCTGCACCAACGTGAAGAAAAAATATTGTCCCTCACCTATATATTCTGCAAAATCTAAGTAGAACGTTAGATAAAATTAACAGAAACAGTTCTGCTTCCAGTGTGAATAAACTTGTGATACAGTGATATCACTGAAGTGTTTGTCCTGTGGGAGGAATAACATTTAGTTTCATGAATACAAATAATGCCTTGAATAAAACAGTATACCTCAAACCTGCTACAAGCTTGTTTGCTTTCTGTTATTTCAAGCAAACCATGAATACCATCGACCTGGAGTGAAGCCAAAGAATCCACTTCGCCATCTAGTGGCTGGCTGCTGTAAAGGCCAAAAACCCCACCTCCACCATGTTTGCAGATGGGACATGGATCAAACTTAGAAGAAGGCATTAAATAATCTTTCCCTCAAAGATGGTTTCTGTTAATGCAGGTTTTTCTCATCATGCTGATGTTTGTTTTTCCCAGTAAATTATATTTTAATTCCTTTTTTAAAGTTATAAAAAATGGGGTGATACGTCATGATGACAGATTATGATGACTCACGCTTGGTCGATCCAGTGTATCGACGGGAGATCGCTACCACGACTCTATCCTCCGATTACTACTGTGCAGACTCTCATGCATCGTTAAACACTCAGATGCCCATTATCCTATTCTATCAATTCCCAGCTAGAATATTCCACAAAAGTACTTTTTTAAAACATTAAACATTTATTAGCAGATAATAGAGAAGTGAGGTTGGGAGTAGAGGGAGAAAAAGAGAGAAAGACTCGAACAGCTGCACTTAGGACACAGACAGATACAATTACAAAGAAACCATTCAATTCTACATTTTAAAGCTTGTGCTGGAGCAGGAGAAGCCCGGGTACAACAAAGATCCTGTTAGTGACAAGCACTGCATTTAACTGGCTGACAAACATGCTTCCGCAAAGCGGACATCAAACCCTTTCAGCTGGCGCCAGACGAAGCCGTTCACAGTCAGCACAATCTGATTGTCAAGAATACAAAAGTGATGATTTTACTGCTGCTTTACTGTCACATGGGATGTTCCACAAAATTCTGTCTGTGGAAAAATTCCGTGGCTTTTTTTAATCAGTGGTAAACATTGCACGATGGACGTGTAAAAGTGTCCGAGCACAAGAGGACATCAACAAATCCCTTGAAAAGTCAACGGTGTTAGCATTTCAACCTAAAGTTGAAAACGTTAGAAATGTCGTCACACTTGGCACAAATATTCACTTGGTCTGATGTGACATGATTTAAAAATTGATTGGTGACGGTCAAGGTCACCGAGATCCCACAACACACAGTTTTTGGCCATAACTCAATTCATGCACTGATTACGACAAAATAGACTTAACATCTTTCATTCAATCTTTATCTTCACTATATATTCATATATATATATATATATATATATATATATATATATATATATATATATATATACACACTATACGAGTCTGGACACACATAGATGTAAACTTCAACTTGACTAGTTGGTGCATAAAAGCACAATGTGGTTGTTCTAGTTTCTTTTAAATATTTTCAGTTTCATGTGTTTGAATGTGTGTTTTTTTTTGTGTGATTTATCATCACTCTCAGCTGGAGGTACTCATGTTTGATACAATCAATGTAACAGAAGGTAAAGTACACTTTATTGGAAATGCTGAAATAAAACGAGACTATCACAGTTTCACACACATTCAGCAGCGGCTGTTCCAACCTGCCGACTGGCCTCCTGCTGATGGGAGACAGCTGTGTTTCCTTTACTGAGACAAAACAAGGGTCGTTCTGTTTAGTCAATCAGTTTGTTTCTTTTTCTTCAGACGCCTCTCAAAGTCAATATCATTTTAAAGTGTTTCAGTTGGATGGGCCAGTTGGATTCCCCCATCAGGCTGCCTGTGACTTCTGTAAATGATGCTCACATACAAGAGATTTGCATTGTCCATCAAGAGCAGGCAGTATTTTGAATGGACAAAATTAGCTTGAGACAACAGCAGCTCAGGTTCACATGATCAGTCACGCAATATACATTTTTTTAAATCCTTATTTTGGTTAGTTGTAGTATCGAGACCCTGTGGCTGCTTTGTAAGTCATTCAACATTTCGTGTTTTGCTGCAGGGTTTTTCCTTTTCTTGAACACAGTCAAACTGTGTTGGTCTTAGATCAACTCTTCTGAATCACATGAGGCTGTGAAGGGTTGACGGCTCCACCTGCAGAAGACGACCAGTCTCTAACTTCTCTGTGGATGTTAGACAGCTGCTACAGTGTTTCCTCCTCGTCCTCAGCTGTTGCACTTGAATTGATAACTGGCATATTTTCCTTCAGCGAGATGTCGTCCACCTGCTTGGGGCCACTGTCCTCAGGCTCCTCAGGAATGGACGGGTCCGAGTTGCTGAACACGTAACCCGGGAGAGTGGCGTGCAAGCTGACCACGGGGGGGCCTGCGCGCCGATAAATTTGGCCTGAAACCAGTGTGGTGGAGCGTGTGGAAGGCCCGGCCCCGGCCAGGTGGGAGTGACTGCTGGTGCTGTTGTTGTTCATGCCCACAACCACGGAGCCGTACCGGTAGCGGCCGCAGACCACAGGCCCCTCCCACTCGAAGGCCAGGTTCCAGCGCGTCCACGTCTTCTTTATCTCTGTCTGGACCTGCGGGAGGGGGAAGGACAGATTCTATCACAAATAGATCACACAGGAAGTGTAGGATTGACATCTCATTTGAGATATGACATTTTAAATATCTGATTTATCTTGATTCGTAAATTTTTTCAATGGTTGAATAAATAAAATAGTCTTGTTGGAATCATTACTCAGACACACTCACTCCTAATTTGTGCTGTGTAAACAAATCGCCTCCTTGCAAACACACAGCGACAGGAGCTGCCCACTGGAGTCATGTTTCTGGTCATGTTAGTCATCTGAGTCCAATGTTTATCCTCATTTTAACTGCAATTAGTCTTTGTTTTGAATAATATATAATATGTGTATATATGGTATATAATATTATAATATTTTCTGTCAGTGGAACTTAATGCAATGGTAGGTTTTAAACACTGCGCTGACCTGAACTTGTTTGCTGGAAACAGCGCTCTACAGTTCTGTGCTGGCAGGGCGATGAAAGGCTATAACATGTGTGGGCTGAATGACGAAAACATCCATTAACATGTCAACTGTGTGGGGTTTAGTGGGGGATGTAATTCCACAAATGGAATGGAATAGTCATAATTATTTTTTTCTTCAGTGTGAAATCACTTGAAGATAAGAATTGTTGTGTTTTCATTAGTTTAGAATGAGCCGTTCATATCTATCTTCTATCAAGAGTGTGGTCCTTCAGATTAAGAGCAGGACTTATTGATTTCACGGTGAGATGTTGGAATGCTTTCACTCAAATATCCCCTGCCTGTGCTTCCATTTGCTCTGCTTGTGCTCAAACTGTGGGCTTGCACTCATAGTTTGTTACTTCAACTAATTTCCTGCGTTCAGACAAATTAAACCCCCGTCTCACTGTGGGTGTTGTTGGCAGCATCAGTGTTGTTGCCAGTGTCAGTGTTCCCATAATGTAAAGAAAACTTTTGCCGCTCTGCTGGATTCCTGCTCCATGAAGTTGTCGACATTTTTCCTTCAAGCACAACGAAGGTAAGCTGGTGTAACAATGAAGCCTCGGAGGGCGGGGGTGCATGAACACAGTTAAAGTTACCATCCATACGGGACACTCAGAGAGTGCAAGCGCAGGTTGAGCAGAAGCAGATCTGAGCACAATCAGGGACGATGTGAGTGCGACCGCAGGGTTTCGAACGAAAAGCACAAAACCTGAATGTGATATCGTAGCAGGGCTCTCTTAAAAACTCCCCAAAAAGATGTGAAATCACAGACGGAGTCGGAAAATTGAAGAATGAAGACCACAGGATTGGCCAATTGTGTTTTAAAACCCGTTGATATTACATGAATCATTTGGCTCACCGGTATTATCCAAATTATACCTTTTTGGAGCTCTAACTGAAAAAATAAAACGTGCTCCATTTCATTTTATGGTTGTTTGAATTTTCAGAAATCAGTCACAGAGATAGGTCTTACGAGGATGAGAAATGGTGATCGAAATACATAGTGTATGAGAGTTTTGTGCAAGCACAGAAGCCTGTAACATTTTCATACGCTGCTGTGATGAGCTGATCGGAGCCCATGGAGCTTGGGATTAATAATGATCGGCCTCTGTGTTATGTCCCCTGGGAACCAAAGAGTCATTACTTATTTTGGATCATTAAATTCAGGAGCAACCATCTTCATTAATCCTTTTGCCTCCACTCTAAAGCCAAACAACTTCTTCAGGCCTCATCCAATGCTGACTCAATGTCATCTGAAAAAAGTGCCAGAGCTGGTGGCGGCTCTAAACACCTGGACTGATCTACCTAAGAGAAGATTCCACTCACCTCACCATTGCAGTAGCAATAGATAATGGACACAAAGAAACCCTGAAAGAAAAAGGAAAGCTCAGATCAGAGCAGAAGTCTAAGAATTTCAATCAGTTAGTCATTGTCATTCCATCAGAGAACAAATCAAACATTAATGATGTTCCAGGTTCCCAACAATCACCTCTTTGCCTCTGAAAGTAAATCAAGAGAAACGTCTCCATACCCGCGTCTGTCGGTCTTTGTCCTGTGATTCTGTTGGTGTGTTGGTGTTTGTCTGAGGATATGATTATTGAAGAAAAGGAGCTGCCAGACAATTTTATTCTCACGGCCATTTAATGAGAAGTCAGTGAGCAAGCAGAGAAAAGCAGCGGGATTAATAACTTCTTTGTTCTAGTTTCATTGTTCTTTAAGATCTAACTGGTCCTTTTTTTAAATCAGACTTTTAAAAAGTTTTACAAGTTCTAAAACACTTTAAACGATACAACTTTACCAAATATCAATATCAAAGGTGTGATTGAAAGCAATCAGTTTTAAAGTTGCTGTGTTATTAACTTCTTTGGTTTATTTTAACTGAAAATGACTCACGCTGAGACACTTTGATTATTCTTTTTTTTTGTTTTTTGAAGTTGCTTTCACGAATATTCTGATCTGGATTCAACAAACTCAGACGGACAAAGTTGTGGTAAAGAAAACCATATGCTGACGAATGGATGAGTCATAACAGCAGCATTTTCTGTGACAGGTATAGAGAGGGAAGAACTCAACACAAAGTTTAACAACATCCTTATAAAACGAAGCAGTCTGTGAATAATACGAGGAGGACTTTCTGTGACCATCACAGAGATATTAGGAGAGATAATATTGTACATTATTCCTTAGAATAGTACACAGCGTACATTTCTGGTTGTCACAAAGAATGACCCCAGCTTCATGAAGGTGTAATTATTAAGATTTCTAATCTAAATCTAAATCTAAATTAAATATGATTATATGTATTTTTCTGTAGATTCCCTTTAATGGATTTAAAGTGTGTGATATAATGACTACTTCAGTTCAGGGACTTTCACCAATGCATTGTTTTGAAAGGTAAATGTGCACATTCGTCCTTTATGCTCCACAAGATTAAAGAGGTGGCTCCACCTGAGGATCTCAGGCTGCGAACAGGAACTGAACTTTTTTGTGTTTTTCCCTCCAAAGTTGCTTCACTGCTAAGATCTGGAGTCTCTTCACTTCTATAATTTACTCTTGATAATGATTCTGCATGAGTCATCATCCTGTTTGTGACCACATCACTCTGTGCTCCTCCAGTGCTTCTCGTGTTTTTGTGAATAGGATATTTTTATCCATTGAAGGGTCCATTAGGAATAATTACTAATTATTACCCGAAGATGAGGAGAGACGAGGGATCTTGGTGAGTTTTTATTTCAAGCTCTGTGACCGTTTTGTTTTTGTCCAACAAAGACAGTATGCTGAGCTATAGATGATATAATAATAATGATATTTGACCTTTATAAGTTAAGATCACACCCACACACATAGTTTGATTTTAGGGCCAAATCATGACACTGATCCCAACCTGTTACTGAGCTGCTTCTGCCTCACGGACTATGACACACAGATTAGATTCTGACTCTCTAAATAAACCAATATAAACAGCATATTCACAGTAAACAGCTGGTGAAACATGTTTGCAGTCATACGAGATGGTTAGGTTTATTGTGTTTTTATTAGGTTTGCTGTTTGTTTTTTATATTTATTTTTGCACTGCTCTAAGCATCGTCGTACCGCACAAGGACGAGGTGCTTTTACTACTGACTTTTACACTTTTTACTGCACTTCGGTCTCTTCGGATCACTGGGAGCATGCCGGCTACACACGCCGGCTTTGTTTACACCCGCGACCAGCTGATGGCCCTAAGGCACACAGCCCTCTTGGCCGGAGAGAGACCCATCATCCCGGAGGAGTTAAAGAGGAGATGGCGAGGCTGCAGAGCGGGGATTAAACTGAGGATGGAGAAGAGAAAGTTTAAACCCTTCATCCCTGCAGTCATCACTGGTAACGTGAGATCCCTGGCGAATAAAGTGGACGAGCTGGAAGCGCTCATCCGGACGCAGCGGGAGTACAGGGAGTCCAGTGTTGTGTGCCTCACGGAAACGTGGCTGCACGAGCACATACCGGACTCCAACGTCACCATCCCCGGCTTCCAGACGGTCCGAGCCGACAGAGACATCACCGCGAGCGGCAAGAAGAAAGGAGGGGGTCTCGCCGTGCTCGTAAACACCAGGTGGTGTCACCCCGGGCACGTCACCGTTAAACAGCGTGTCTGCAGCCCGGACATCGAGCTCGTCGCCGTCGGACTTCGTCCGTATTATTTGCCGAGGGAGTTTACCAGTGTTTTCGCCATCACTGTTTACATTCCTCCATCCGGGAACGCGGAAGCAGCGTGTGACGTCATCCACACTGTGACTGCAGGATTACAAACACAACATCCCGGGGCCTTCATCTTCATCACAGGTGACTTCAATCATGCCTCCCTCTCATCCACACTCCCTACCTTCTTCCAGTTTGTGAAATGTGCAACACGTGATAATAAGACTTTGGACCTGCTGTATGCAAATGTGAAGGATGCATACAGCTGCACTGCCCTGCCACCACTGGGCAGGTCAGACCACAACCTTGTCCTGCTCTCACCATCATACAAGCCTGTGGTTCAGCAGCACCCAGTCACAGTGAGGACTGTGAGGAAATGGTCTCCTGAGGCCATGGAAACACTGCGTGGAGCCCTGGAGGCCACAGACTGGGCTGCTCTGTATGAGCCACATGGTGAGGACATTGATGGCATGACTGACTGTGTCTCTGAGTACATTGGGTTCTGCATTGACAACACTATCCCAACTAAAGAGGTTCGCTGTTACCCAAATAACAAGCCGTGGGTAACCAGCGACCTGAAGGCCCTTCTGAACCAGAAGAAGAGGGCCTTTAGATCACGGGACAGTGCAGAGCTCAAACGTGTACAAAGGGAGCTCAAACGCAGCATCAGGGAGAGCAAGGACAACTTCAGGAGAAAACTGGAGCACAAACTGGAAGACAATAACACCAGGGACGTCTGGAGTGGGATGAAGGAGATCACCGGCTTCCAGAGGAGAGGGGGGGGAGCAGCGGGGGATGAGGGACGTGCGAACGAGCTGAACACATTCTTCAACAGGTTCAACTCCAACCCCCCCACCCCCAGCGGACCCTCCACTCCCTCCTCTGCGTCCCCGAACAACAACCCCCCACCTCCCCCCATCACCCCCTGCCCCCCACCACCCCCGTCACCACCTCCCCCCACCCCCCCGCTGGCCTTCACCACAGACCTTCCCACACCTCCCACCCCCAGGACATCCTCACATCACCCACAGCCCCCCACCACCTCCTACAACACACACCTCTCTGCACCACCCTCATCCCCTCCACCCTCGAACCCACCACTGACATCCCCCACCCCCCAGTCTGGACTCCACTTCACAGCCAGCCAGGTGAGGAGAGAGCTGGAGAAGCTCAAACTGAGAAAATCTGCAGGACCTGATCGCATCAGCCCTCGTGTGCTGAAGGGATGCTCCAGCCAGCTCTGTGGAGTTCTCCAGCACCTCTTCAACCTGAGCCTACAACTTCAGAGAGTGCCAGTGCTCTGGAAAACGTCCTGCCTGGTCCCAGTGCCCAAAACTGCACTGAGTCGTGTCATCTACAGAAGTTCTCTGATGACACGGCCATTGTGGGGTGTGTTGAGGGCGGGGGGAGGCTGAGTACAGGGACCTGGTTGACCGCTTTGTGAAGTGGTGTGGGGAGAACTGCATGCAGCTCAACGTGTCGAAGACGAGGGAGATGGTGGTGGACTTCAGGAGGAACAAGCCCCTGCCCTCTCCTGTCTGCATCGGTGGGACGGATGTGGAGGTGGTGTCGGCATACAAGTACCTGGGTGTCACACTGGACAATAAACTGGACTGGTCCACCAACACACAGGCCGTCTACAAGAAGGGCCTGAGCCGGCTTTACTTCCTGAGGAGGCTCAGGTCCTTCCACGTCTGCAACAAGATGCTGCAGATGTTCTATCAGTCTGTTGTGGCGAGCACCATCTTCTTTGCTGTGGTGTCCTGGGGTGCGGGCATCAAGGCAAAGGACGCCAACAGACTGAGAAAACTAATAAGGAAAGCAGAGTCTGTGGTTGGCTCTAAGCTTGTCACCCTGGAGGAGGTGGTGGAGGACAGGATGCTGGCAAAACTGCTGGCAATCATGGACCATCCCTCTCACCCCCTCTACAAAACCCTGGACAAGCTAAGGAGCAGCTTCAGCCACAGACTCATTCAACCCCGCTGCTCGAAGGAACGATACAGGAAATCGTTCCTCCCAACTGCAATAAGACTGTTCAACTCCTCTACCTCTGTCAGAGCCACCATCACAGAACTGCACTAAACCTGTCTCCTTGCACTGTGTACCTGTACAACACTCCGCTCCTTATACACTTACTTCACATCATATGTGATATGTGTTCATATAAACCATATTGATATTATATATCATTTTATACAATAATATTGTCTTTTGCACACTGTCTACATATTCTTAGACTCATAGTATATTATATTACCTATTGTATAGTCAAATACTTATATTCATATTCATACTTCTACTATATATCATATACTCTCTGTATATTCTTGTTTACATAAGTCTATATACACATATTTATTTATGTGTACATGTTATAATTACTATTATTATGTCACCATTACTATTATTATTATTATATATACTGTTGCTGCCATTATTACCATATACTGCTTTTATATTGGTATAATTACTATCATATATAAATATATATTATGTTATATTATATACTATATATACTGTACTATTCTTATATACTGTCTAACAATACCATTACCATCATATCAGTACTTTTACCATCATCTTGCCAATGCACCTTATCTACCTATTTTATTGTATTTTATCTTGTGCTTCTGTTTTTTATTCTTTCTACCTCAATATTTTTAATTTTATTCTATTGTATTGTATTGTATTTTATTGTATTCAAATATACCGGCTGCTATGACAACTTAATTTCCCTTCGGGGATGAATAAAGTACTCTATCTATCTATCTATCTACTTCCACACAGAAACTCTTTTACATCCACACGGAACCGGTTAAAGCCGCAGCCACAGTGCAACACCACGTATTCAGGGAGTGCCAGGACCAGAGGAAGTACCTGAAAGGAGTTGAAGAACAGCTCACAGTACATGCGGACCTCCCAGCTCGGCCCCTCAAACGTATGAGGCATCCCCACGAAGATGATGTAGTGGATTCCAAACACCAGCACAAGGACGAGGGTGGACTTTGCTAGTTTCCTGTAGAAACAGACACACAGATACTCAGCTGAGACTCCTTCCTTCACATTTACAGGCTTGATTCATTAGTACTTTTGACTGAGAACAATAACCATTTAATAGGAAGTCTTAAAGTAGGTAAATGATAATTGATCTATTACACATCAACCACACACTCACTGACTAGTTAGAGGACAACCCGCTCTACCTCCTGAGCCACAGCCGCCCAGGTAATAATGTAAGTAGCTGTTTAAGTACAACATCAACTGTGACAGAAAGATAATGACCACATAGTAAATTATCATTGTAATTATATAAAATATTCCTGTATTGCTTACAATTACATTTTATGGAACAATCTCTAATGTTTGACAGTTTGACAGTAAATATGCAAAACTGTAATGGTTATAACTGTTATGACAGGAGGGACAAAGTTCAGCAGCAATTCAGTTCATTTTTAATGGTTAATATAATCCTCCATTTATTTTGTAGTAATGATTTTTCTTCCCGAGCTCCTTCCACAGTTTGACATTTCCCCCGGCTTGGAAACAAAAACTCAATAAATGTTCTATTATAGAATTTACTCTGCTTCCTGGGCTCTGCTGCACTTTCCAGTCCACTGCCTCATGAATCCTTCTAACACCCGGGGTCTCTGTTACCTGAAGCATGTACCAGCTTTCTGACACGTTGTCGACCTCAGGCTGAACACAGACAGCTCACTTAAACATCTGAATCATGGAGTTGACGCGAAATTGAATATTATCGTTAAAAAAAATCCCCCCTTTTTCTCCATATTCCCTGGTGGAGGCACATTTTCTACTTCACTCACCTTCGATGCTTTGACTCTCACTTTTGGATGTGAAATCCCAACTGGAAGATGATCAATTTTCATCACTTCCGTTATAATTGCACTCAATTTCCATGCAACATCCAGATACCAACGCACAGGAAAAGGTGTGCTACAGGTGCACAGTGATCCCTTCAAGCAACGTCTGGCAATTTCAGATAAACATTGGAAAACCGAGCGTGTACGTGTGGGGCTGATTTACATACAGATGCAAACGTCTGAAAGCCACAGAGCCATCAACGCAGCACAGTGACCACTTGGCGAGCACGAGACTCATCTGGACGAGCAGACGATCGGGGCGTGCAGCAATAAAACTGATTATTTCCTGATGGGAAGCTGGTTTTTTTGTTCTTCCCTTTTGGTCTGCAGAAAGCCACGTACACTCTCACAGTGGAGATGAGGAGTCCAGCTCTCTGGAACCCATACTGGGAGAGGTAATACTTTGTAGTCTGATGAACCCATTGAAGTCTCTGCATATACCGACATTTAAGTTTTGAAAAAGAAAAGAAACAAATACAATAAATATAATATTAATAAACAGGAGTATGATCCTACTCTGCCTCACTCTCTTCACATTCCATATATATGTAAATGAGAACAGGACTGAGCCTAAAACTGGTATTTCAATGCAATCAAATATTCAGATGCTTTTATCATCATTTAGTAATTACCTTTCTAGACTTCAGAATAAATTTGAGTCCAATCATCTGTGGTAAATAACTTAAAGACATTTACGTTCTTCTTTGGTTTGACTTTTTCTAATTACCCAATTAAGTGATGTAAGATGTAACAAGTGTTTTTCTATCTGCATAACACTACACATCTTTTTGAGCATGAAAAACCTGACAATTACTGAAGCCACAACTGGTAAAGAGTTCACAAACTTCACTAAAAACAGGTGCAAACATGTGATAAGACGAAACACAAAGGTTTTAAAATGAGCCAAAAAGCTGGGCCATGGAAGCCTCCTTTTCATTCGGAGGTAAAACCGAGCGGAGCCTTTAAATGAAGATGGACAGCGTGTCACCACCTCATCCCACTGTGCAAAAAATCTGCCAAATTATCCTCAATACGGGCACTGCCATCTTGCACTTTTTGACATCATGTGGAGCCACAGTATCAAGATCCCACCAATGTATTCGCTCAACCCATTACGACTCAGTTTTAGCTGTCAATCAAGGCATTTCACCGCATTTTTATACCATCAAATAATAATTAACACTTGAACAAACATTAGTGTGATAGGAACTTTGTATTGCTGCCTGTGCCTGATCTCTAAAGTCTCTAAAATTTGCATTCTTTTGAAATAGTTTTGTCAACAGTTTATATTGCTCACCTGCTTATTTGAGTTTTGTTTGAGTCTAGCCTCAGTTCTTCAGTGTGTACGACTCATGGTGTATATTTTGCTATATCTTCCATCTTCGCTCCTAGTTTACTGCACCTGATCACTATCATCTTTTCTGACATATTCCGCTCATCTACGCACTCATAACAACCTCACTCGCAGTACAGCGGCCCCTCTTCCTGAATAGAACACTGCAATTATGTCTTTTTTATCTGACAGATGGATGGCACCATCGGCGGGAGAGAATAAAAGTGATAATTGCTGATTTTAAAATACCAAGTGATGCTAATACCCATCTGTATGTGAGCAACTGAGCATACAGACGTGAATTTCCACTTCTGTGAGGATCAGTCGGAGAAGGTTGGGAAATGTTCAAGCCTCAATGTCTAAAAAATAACTTTACGGAGCTGTTCAAAGGCTCGGTTATCAAGTTCAGTTTTACGTTTGAGTAAGTGTTTGGCATTTAGTAGGTGAGATGGTTTATGTATGGGGAATTCATCAAGATAACTATATATCTAGAAAATTTGACTATATTTATTAAGTTTTTAAATCATCACGTAGATTATCTCAAGGCACTTTACATCGTAAGGTCGACACCAAAGCCAACAGTTTCCACAACGACCACTGGGGGCTGTGGAGAGATGAATAACTACTACAGAAACAGACTGAAGGTGAAAAAACACAAATGTCCAAGCGAGAGGCTCCAGACATTCTCCTGAGTATTCCCTGCCCTCTTGCAAAAACGTGGACATTGTGTGAGTGAGCCCATGTGAGAGCACAGCAAGAGATTCTGCAGAGAATTACCAGAGAGCAACTTGGTGCATTGATGACGTGTCTAATATGTGACGGACACACACAAAAAAAAGCCACACACTGAGAATGACGTCAACTTGGAATGGGAACAGGATCTGAGAGCTGATGGTGATAAGGGCTGAGTCTGGTGTTGATGAACACAAGATCTCTGCTGAAACCTCCAGGGACTTTTCAGTTGTGAATGTGGTACCGTCAAAATCCTGACCCCATTGCTTCCTGGTCTGAAAATGGCTCAAAACGTGGTTGTTTTGTGATTCAACTATAGGACTTCATATACCCAGAAGCCCCTTGATAGCTTAAACTTATACAGTGAAAACAGATGAATGGAACTGGCACATGACTTACAAAAAAAGCTCCAGCCTTGGATATAAAACAAACAGCTGGTGTTATAGATAAAGTTAGTCCAACCTGTACTGTTTCCTGGTGTCGTATCGTCCAGCGTTTGTCTCTCGGATTTTCGTGGCCAGGACTCGCACAATGTTCACGAACAAGACAAAGTTGAGCTGAAAAGAAAGAAAAAATTAATTTCTAAAATTAACACCGACAACCTCACGTCCTGTCATTGCACCTGAAGGGACGAAAATCACTTTCAAATGATCGTATCAAATGAAATGTCACAAATTATACAAACCCATCAAATTTGTGTCACTCGCTGGATTGTTTCTACTTGGAAGAAAATTAAAGTGTTCTACCATCCACCATACAGACTGTAAACCAGTTGATTTTAGTTGTAAAAGTTGTAATTAAATAAATGTTTATACCAACACTTGCATCAAAATTTCTAAAAAAAAAACAAGTCTCCGCAGCAGAAGTCAGGTGAATATAAATATGGATGCTCATTAATTTCGAAGACGCCAACATGTGCATTTGCCCTTTTTGCCAACTTCTGGGATTAACACCGAGAGGCTAATGAGACCAGGGCAAAGTAGTGTAATTTAAAACATGCAAATTGAGGCTTGAGCTTCCTTCTGAATCTACATCCTTTCAATCATACGCTCGGATGAGTTTGAATGGAAATATAAATACAGCTTCAGAATACATACAGCCGGCAAGACAAACAGCACTTTGCATGCACATACAATGCATCTCTAAGAGGATAAATCAGAATGGGCAAGTATAAATATTAAAGATGAAAAAAATAGGAGCATTAACACAGGACGAGAACAGCAAGATGGTTTAGAACAAGGACTCTACTAGTATACATATACTAATATATATCATTATATTATTTATGCATTGTGGACAGTGAAGAGGTACAACACATACTTGATGTATTTCAGATTATGAATATATTTGTCTGTTTATGAAGTGTTAATCAGTCTCTGCTCAAAAAGGAGAGTTTTAAACAACAACTTTCAGTTAGTAGCAAACGTCTTTAAACCTGTAAAAAATACTTATATGACATTATTATGTTATTTATCAAAATCACCTTCATCTTGATATGTTTATTTTGCTGCTTTATTAGTGAAGTACATATATTTATTTTTATACACTTCAACTCCTGCTTGGGATAAACTCTTTAGGAAGAGAAGTTTTTACCAAGAATGACCATGACTCAAGATTAGAAAAGTACGACTGAATACAATTTCATGTCATTCGTTATTTCTGCCATAATTAAAAGCTGCACATATGTTAGAAAGTATTCCAAGTTTTCACGACGAGGGTAAACTCTGAGGGTAAACTCTGTCTCTCACGCTTGCACTCTTACCCCAATAGCTGTCAGAATGGGAACCTGGTAGATCCACTTAATGTTGCCGGCACTTAACTCCCAACATCTACAGTTGATGCAAACAGGAGAGGAGCAAGTCAAAAGAAGCAGGGAATACAAAAGCAGCAAAACATTAAGATTGGTGGAGTCGTTCAAAAAGACAGAGAGAGAGAGATGAGACGGAGTAAATTGGCTCCAAATTAACGTTTATATTCAGTGTGAAGGGGAAGAGGGAGGCTAGGGATTTCACTTTTGTTATAGATTATTAACAATGACACAAACTTTTGGGTTTTTTAGAGAAAGGAGAGAAAAATAAAGATCACTGACAGAGGAAAGAAGCAGCTCGACTGAAGACTTCATTTACACACCGCTCAGAAAACTTCCACTGTGAGTCAAGTCATGCATGAGTGATTGGATTTCACTGATCCCTTAAATGTCAGTTTTATTAAGCACTAATTACACCTTTTGTGTCTCCTCTCATGTTTATTACAAGCCTCTCATTTAGACTTGTTGACCTTTTCAATCACGAAGTGATAAATGAAACACAGTAAGACAGGTTCTCTCTCACCTCGCGTCTGCTAGTGTCGCCCTGACAATCGCCCACACTGCCACGAAGACTGCTGGAACACCTGAAATTAGAAATCACACCGACCATGAGCTGTGATGTCGCACTGATGTCACAGACAGAGTTTCCTTGGCCTAAGTTATGGTGAAAGTCACATTTAACAGTCACAGTGCATTTCCCACACGTTGTATTAGGTCCCAGGAGAATTTCCCGGCTTGTCGCGCTCGTCCCATAATTTCTGAAATGTGGCCAGCATCAGACAATAATGTCAGCTGGTCACGGCCCTAAAGTGACTCACATGTGCAGAAGGACAACGTGTCGTACTACATCACACACAGCTAGCCACCACAGGGAACGTAACAACAAGTCGGCATGTATAGTTCCATGTGTAAGTTGTTGCAACCGAAGTTATGAGTCAATGATTAGCAGCAGGAGAGTGAGGAGAAACAGAGCCAGGTTGTCAATTGGCTTCATGTGGAGCAGTGGTCGATACCTCTGTACAGATGTGTGTGTGTGGAGGAAACAAAACAGCGCAGATATTTGGCATAACTAGCTCGTTAGCTTTGTCACAGGTACACAAGGAATCCTGGGATACGCTTGCCTGAGAAGTACCAGATCCTTTGTAGCACAGAAATGGAAGGAGGCATTTCTTGGCTGCATTAAAAAATGTGACAGCCTCCGGCATTTGCAACCTTTGAATTAGGAAGTAGCTATTTACTAGAGATATGAGCTCTAGGCGACACGCTTTCGAGTCACATGAATGTATCTGACTTAATTGAGACAAAGGGGAAGAACCCACACGATGATGTTGAGGCAGCGATTTACAGTAAAGCACAATTTACATTAAACAACTATAAGTAAGGGCTCATTGTGGCTTGAGGCAGAAAACAGTTAAAAAGCAGAGCGAGCAGACAAATATACAATTCTAGAAAATTAGATGAAGATCTGCTGAACTCAAACTTGACATATTTCTCCCATTAGCAGCCAAATTAATTGTGATGGGAAAGGTAAAAGCTCTCTCACAGGCATGATAGTGATCCTCTGCATATTGTTATCACCTGTGGCGTCTGTTCTCCAATAATTTATGCACAGTCCCTTACAGGCAGTCCACATGCACTGGTTTCTGGCAGCTGTGTTAGCCGCAGTAATTTAAATTTCTTTGATTTCCCAATTCTCAGAGCAGCGAATCCTAGTTAATGCATTTTGATATGAAACGTTATCTGTTCAATGGGCTTTGATTGTTATCTCTGATACTGTAGAGTCCTGACATTTGGTTAAGTACATAATCCGACTTTAGAATAGCGGAGAGGGCTTGGATCAGAGACTTTATTTAAAGGTTAACGTAGACTCAGGGTCTGGAAATGTCACTAATGCCAAACTGCCTGAAACCTGTATTCTCTCGAATGACCAGCAGAAGGCGACTCCACTGGTTGAGCTTAACTGACAGTCTTGGCCAGGGGAGGTTGATGTTGTAGGGCAGAGTCCAACACTCATTTGGTGTTGCGACCATAACCATAAAGCCTTCCCATCGGCGAGTCGGTAATCGTGACCAAATTACTGCCCGTCAACCAATAGGCTCCTTCTGCCGCCTCCCCTTTCCTGCTAGCTCCTCCCTTTTACTCAAAGAGCTGTGAGCCTTCTCCAAACCGACGGCACGTTGCTCTACAGCCCAGCCAGCAAACCTCTCTCCCCCCAGTCCTGAAGGAGACTTTCTTTCAAAAGGTTGAGCACAGCCTTCTTCTCACGGGACTTGAAGCACCAGCTTTATTCTTTGAACATGTTGCGGACAAATTCCTGGCCTAAAAAAAAGAGAGAGTAAAAAACTCAAATACCATCAAAATGTTCTAAAACTCTAATCTGTAATGTTTATTTTCTGATCAATATATATGACAAATATCTTAGAGCTATAAAATCACTGTCAAAAAACTACATTCAAGATAATGATATTCATTATGTCTGTAATTCATTTTCTTCTTTTTCGCAAAATGTAAGAATTGCACACTGTCCAGACTTTTTAACGACCACAGACAAGAAAATTATATATGAGGGTAAGAAAGCTGCTGTCACCGCTGCCTAATGTTCCCTAATACATGGCTTTCTGCAAAGAAAGAGTACATCGATTCAATAGAAAATTAATGCATTGTACTGTGTGTTATGCATGATAATTCAAGCTGATTTGCAAGTATGAGTCATACATCAGCTTAAACTTCCAGCCTCTTTGCTCTAGTTGTTGGAGGCAGGTCTCAGCGGATGGTTTAATCACACTGCGCCGTGACATTGGAGTTAAATAGAAGCTGTGAGAATTATGTATATGTGCTGCTCACCCCATCCGACGAGCGTGAAGCCCCACAGGTACTTCGAGTCCGATCTGAAGGCCATGAAGATGAGGCTGTGAAGGTACAGGCCCTCCACTAGGATCCAGTAGTAGTTGGTGGCCAGGAAATAGATGAAGAGCAGCACGGTCACCTTGCAGCCGATCTAATAATGAAACACCAACATCTTTCCTTTTGATCACAGACTTACTTGGACGGGCTTTGCTGCAGCTTATTTCTCTACCTGATGAAACATTGTGATCACGAGCAGTTCTGATCTTGCATCACAGGTGCCCCCCTGAGAGAGAAGGTGATTGAGCTACATTCCGTTGAACCTAGCTGAATAAATTTGCACAGCAATGAAGAAAGGTTCCTGTTAATGAGAGCCAGTAAATTCGGATTTGCAGCGTGACGTTTGTCTCAGACATTTAACAACAGATTCAGAAATAGAGTGAGTTGTTAAGGATAAGCATTCAACTAGCGTAGCACACATTAGAGCACATTCCTCATCCCAGGCCAAACAGCAGCCTCAATAAAATACATTTAAATTCACAAGGTCCAGATATTTCTCATAAATATCAGTCCCCTAAACATCAAGATCCATTGATCATACTTGGAGAAGTCAGCACGTTGAAAAAAGCCCAATCTTGCCATGTTACAGAAAGATAAAAAAATGTTCCTGATCCCAAATAGGGATTAGTTTTACTCTTATCATGGGATATGATTGATCTGTATTAAGAGCGGAAAATTGAACATGATTCTTATCCAAAACAGACAGAATCCCCGGCTCTGTGAACGTTTTTCCCCTCAAGTTGTCAGATCCGCTCGCAGCCTCAGGGATATGTGTTTATAACCTCACACCTCACCATAACCCTTAAAAACACCGGACTCATGCTGGGACTCGAAAGTTAACAATCAGTGAATTCTATTTCTAGAGGTTGTTTTTCTAACGCAGTGTATGTCCAAAGCGGGATTATGTCTCACGCCACACTTTGATGAAATTAAACTACATAAAATAGAGATATGGACAAGAATAAGGAATCAATGGGAATATGAATAAATGCATATTCACTGTTGGCAGGGTTGAAGACGCTGGGTGAGTTGGCACGTTGCTTAATTGTCCCCATGGGAACATCAGCCTGAGCATGTGTGACATGTGAAGCTGAGCAGACAGGACTGTTAATGTTCATCTCTAACCTCCACCTGCTCATTCTCTCTTTTCATCCAAGCACAACCTGACACCTTGGAAGCTGTCAAAGTTTTAAATGTTCCCTCGCCCTCCTGTCATTCAGCTGTCGGTTCAGTCCTGTGATCAATTAGTGACACACCCCCACCCCTGCACCACCTAATTCATTGGACTGGAGTCAAAGTTTCCACCGGGGATATAAGCACCGTGGTCGATTTCCCTTTTGTTCACAATCAATTATAATCAAAACACATTTGAAACAAAAACAGACTTTTTCAGAATTTCAGAATTTAGTTTTGGCTGCCAGGCTTTTACTGGTCATTAATCTCTATCAGTTTTATCATAACTATGTACGTCCTTTGTGTTGAAATGTTGTGCATTAATGAAGTTATTATCATTATTATTATTAATTTCATCTCATTGTAAAGTTTTCCTTCTCATTTTTTCGCTCTATAAATATCTCCTGAAATAGTAGTTTTAAATCTTTAGTTTCACAGTTGTACATTTTGATTAAACTGAGGAAATATCAGTTACTGATATTGATGATAGTGTTTGACTTGAAGTACATTCCGCTGTCTTTAATTAGCATATTGCCACGTCTCTTTTTCTCCATATAAGGACATCCCTTTGTTATGTGGATAGCGGGGGGGCTGAACAGAGAAGTTGAAGTTATAAGAAATGGCACCAAAAGGCAAAAAAAACCAGAAGAATATCAACACAGCAGAAACTGAAATAATTGTTTTGTAACATGTAAAAAAAATAAAGGGTTTGACGAAGTTGATGCCAAAAAAACAATCGCAGACAAGCACAAACATATTTATCCTCCTGTTTGTGCACATGCTTCCCTGTGGAACTAATATACTGTTTGAATAAGTTAATCAAACTTACGTATTGAGACTTGTCCAGAGATGCTATGCTAACTGTCTTTAGATTGTCCAAAAGGGCGGAGTCAAAGTCCTGCAGCCCGGCGCTGGAGTGGACGACCTTGTCCTTCACGAAGATGCTGACGGCTCGTAACATGAAGGACACAAACAGGTGCATGTGGATGTAGTTCCTGGTGCAGCGAAGACGCCTAAAGAGAAGAAAGGAAAAAAGAAGAGCAGCGACTGGTATGAATTCATGATCACATTCACTTTTCATTTGAAAGGAAAACACTGATGCATTTGAGCGCATTGGAATAAAAGCATCTTCACTTGGGAAGAAGTCCAAGGCTTCAGGCCACATTGAGTAAATTAACTAATGTGGGCAACTTCGTGGTGATCAACAAATTGTGATAAAGTTAGATGAAAAAAACATCTGGATCGCCCCCTGGTAGTACTCACCAATTCATTATTTTCCAAAAAATGGTTTCTGGGTTTGTAGCCAATTCTCATCACAATGATGTATCATCAATCACGCCGTCCGCTTCAATCCGGTGTTTTCATGCTACTGTCAACCTCACGGCCTAATGAAGATAAATCTAGACCCTCAGAAAGTGCAGCCGACAAGTTTTCTGCCACAACAATGTTCTGGACAGCGGATCTGTCTCCTGTTTTAAACTGATCCTGCTCCTTTCTGCAGAGAAGACAATCTGTCCTGTGAATCATCATCTTATCAAGCAGCACACTCGTGGAGACAAAGACGTTGTCAGATCTTCAGATGTTCAATCGAGCCACGTCACAAGGTTCCTGCAGCGGTTTACTGTTGTCCTTGCCTCTGTCTCCCTCATTCTGAAAGCCTCTTGTTTCGGGTGCAGAGTGGTCAGTGTTAGGAAATTGCCCTTTGGCTGAAGTGCTCCTCATGCAGGACCGAATACAACCACTGCTGCAGTGGTTGCTTCTAATTACCAAAGAAAGTCCTCCCGTTCTGTAAGGATGCTGAAGTGTGTGGGGGGGTAATTTCCTCAGCAGTAAAGTTTGCTTTCAGACGTCTGGGTGAATCTAAATGTATGATTGTTTCATCCCTAATTGGCTCTCATTAACTCAAGTTTTGCAGGGAGCTCTGCTTCCCAGATGTGTTTTTGTGAAGTGATTTAAATGTTGGCCTTCACCATGTTGTGTATAAGGTTCTTTTCTTTTACTCATAGATATTCTTTTGATATAATCTAGTTTGAAGTAGTCACGGAGCGGATACACGATTAGTTTTTTCAAGAAGGTAAAACATAACAAGGTCCTGATGGCAACAAGGAAAAACTCAACAATGTCCAAAAGAGAAGAAACCGAAGATTTGTTGATTGCAAAACAAACTCAGACGTCATTATTTTTGACAATAGTCTTCAGGCTGTTTCTGTCTCTTACTGTGAGGCTGTGAAAGCAGCGGATGAAAGACAAACACAGGAGGCTGGTAATAAAAGACGTGTAAAATTGCACTCGATTTCCTGGGTATCCCACACGTTGCTCAGGATCGTAATAGACTAAATGCCAATTTATTACAAATTACTAATTGATTAATTATTGGTTGGCTTGGCCCCCATTATGCAGGTAGAAGTATCCTCTGGCAAGAAACTAAACCTCAAAATGCTCCTGGTGGTTTTGCTCCTGGTACGCGAGTGATGTTTCAAAAGAGAAGCTGCTGCACATACATGCACATGATGAATGTGTGTAAATGGTAAAAACTCTACTCTAAGTGCTTTGAAACTAGAAGATAACCATATAAATTGGCCATTTACAATAACTATTGACGTGGTTTGAAAAGGTCACTGCACTATAGTAGCTTTATGGATCAGGCTTGAATTTGTGCCATTCACGAGTTTAAAGTGATAGAAGAGAGCGGTGACAAAGGCGGAGAGCTGAGGAAGGCCGAAGGAGACAGCATCTGGATGAGGTCTGTTTGAGGTTTAGCCACAACTTGTCTATTTAAATATGCATCTCTGATCACCTGTCAGCAAACTCAGGCGTTGATGAATTAACTTTCTATTTCCACCTCTGCTCATGAAATCTTTCATCCTGCTCCTGTAGTGAAAATGGAGTTTTTTTAAAGTCAGGGTACAGGTTGTTATTATGCACAGTCCCCATCAAGAGAGTTCTCATTAACACAGCGGGCTGTGTTCACTATGTGATGGATTACCTTTACCTTAGTGCAAAGCAACGCTGTGGCTTCCTGAAGGTTCAAAGAAACAATGAAAATGACTTGTGTCAGCAGCAAAGAGTCCAGCTCACTCCCCTACACCGGGGGGGCCGGACAATGTGATGACGAGAGCACACTGTTCAAATAATGAGTGGAATTTGATTCACATCTTAAAAAAGAAATGGTGATTAATGAGTAAAACATTCTTCTTCTTCTTTGTTCAGATTATTGGCGGTTGGCAACCATCGTCAGGGTCCGTTACCGTCATTTACTGTTGGTGCACCGCTGCAAAACCAGGTTGATGTGTGTGTGGATGAAGCAAACAACCTATTTCCTCTCCGGCAACACACTGATCATAAATACGGCCCCTGGAGAACCTTAAGTAAGAACAGCTTAATATTTTATACTAACAATACGAAGGCCTCCTGATTAACTTGCAACGGGATGCAAGTTAATCAGGCAACTTAATTCTAGTCACTTCTCATTCATTTTGTATGCATATTGTACCTTGATGTTGGATTAAACTCGAAGAAGAAGAAGAAGAAGAAGAAGAAGAAGAAGAAGAAGAAGAAGAAGAAGAAGAAGAAGAAGAAGAAGACTTTTAAATAACTTTATTTAAGAGACATTGTCAAATAGCTCTTAGATAGAAAACACTCTACCCCCGTTTCTGTTTAATGAGACTACCCTTAATGCCATGAGAGGATAAAAAATACAGCGTAAAAAGACAAACAGGTATATACAGCAGAAAGAAAACACCCAGTGATGAATGGTCATGATCAATTTTATTTACAACTTTTTCTTCTCTTGGACCGTATATTACATGGTAGACCTTTTTTAGCCGCAGTGACATGTTTCCTGAGCCTATATCTTCTTTTTTCATCCAGGACATCCGTCCACACCACCTTCTGCAGTGTACTGACTGTCTGGATGAACTTTTTTACGTCTGGGAAGTACTCCCCCACCTCCACTGCTTTGCCAAATGATTCATCCAGAAGCTCATTGACCTCTTTTAATGAATATAAATCTGGGCTTAGTGAGACGCTGTCAGCTAGAGACGCATTGTCAGATTCATAATCTTCCTCCACGTCCATCTCACTAACCTGACTGCTGTTAACTTCAGCCTGTACCGGTTCTACCTGCTGTGCACACCACACTGCATCTCTTGCTCGGCCACAACCACATTTTCATTTACACTCTGTTTCTCACATCTCTTCTTGGACCTCACCGCAGCCACCGGCTCCGCCGGAACAGCTGCAGCAGAACCAGCAGCCGCAGAGGACGCAGCAGCATCGGCCGACCGGCCCCACGCAGGCCTAGTCACCCCGGCGCTGCCCTCCCCTCCCTCCGCTCCAGCGGCCCCCCCCCCCGCACGTTTTCCGTTCGGGCACGTCACTTTCTTGTGTCCCACTTCTCCACACTGAAAACACTTCATGCTCCCCGAGCTCGCATACACCATGTAGAAACTTTCCTCGTAGCGAACCCGGAAAGACACGTCTAGTGTCTGAGACTCATTCTCCAGAAACATGAAAGCTTGTCTCCTCAGAGACTGTACGTGCTTCAGCTTCGTGTCTCTGCAGCCCAGACCCACCGCGCGGAACCCACTCGCGAACTTCCCGAACCGCCTCAGCTCTCTCTCCAGAGCTTCATTGGGGATGAACGGGGGGACGCCGGACACGGTGATCCGGGTGGAAGCTACCGCTAGCGGGGACACTTGAATGAACTCCTCCTCTAATGTTAAACCGCTTTCAATGAGCTTAGTGACCGAGTCTGGATCTTTAAAAAAGATCACCAGCGCCTTGTTCATCCTGGAAGCGTAGGATATGTTCTCATGTCCCACCTGCTCCCCCACGGCCAGCAGCACCTGCTCCACCGTCAGTGTTGGGGAGTAACGGAATACATGTAACGGCGTTACGTATTTAGAATACAAATTATGAGTAACTGTATTCCGTTACAGTTACAAATTAAATAGATGGTATTCAGAATACAGTTACATTGTTGAAATAAGTGGATTACATGACGGTACTTCTCTGTTTCACGAGTTTATTCACTCTCTCGTAAATCCACCGGAGGCAAAGCCCCCAGGAAGCAGCTTGAGACCAGGGCTGCCGTAAGAGCGCCCGGCCCCCGGCGGCGTGAAGAAGCCTCACCGCGACCGGCTCGGGACCGTTTCAGGCCCGGGACCGAGGCTCTGAGAGAGTTCCGTCGCTACCAGAAATCTACGGAGCTGCTGATCCGCAAGCTGCCCTTCCAGCGCCTGGTGAGAGAAGACCGACCTGCGCTCCCAGAGCTCCGCTGTCATGGCTCAGCAGGAGACCAGCGAGGCACGCCGGGTTCACACCGGACGCTGAAGCGCCGGGCAGCGCTTATAATATCACCCGTTGACCCAGTAGTATAAAAGCATATGTTCACTTGTTGCTCCAACATTAACTGCAACAGCGTCCCAATTTAATGTCATCCATCTTCAAGAACTTCTCCGCTGTTTGCTCCGTTCAATGTCGGGTGTCGAGGGTAAATTACGTATTCTCCACTCAAGCCAATGGGGAGGGCCCCCCCTCTCTTTTTATCTTTATGACTGCTTGTGTGTCTGTATGGAGGGGCAGAGGGGGGCATGTAATAATGTGATTGGTAATATTGGTAAAATTAAAACTCCAGGACAACAGAAGGGGAATTTAAACTATGGGATCCATACTTTATCATTTATATCATATAAAATATGTCATCAATATCGTTTAAAATCATTTTTCAGTGTGTTTCCTGGAGCGATACGGTCGCGTCAAGCGCAAACAAAAATAGACTCGACGCCGAAACGATCGCTGCACGACGCGAGGCAGCCTTGCTGTGGCGCTGCACTTCAGCCTCCGTTGGGACCGGCACAGAGGTGGGAGTGGATGGGAGCCGGACATCCAGCTGGCCCGCCGCATCGGCGGAGAGAGAGTTTAAACTGCTGCTGCTCCACTGACTATAACAACGCCGCAATCATACACTTAAAAAAATGCAATACAAACCGGAAGTATTCCAAGTATTCAGAATACGTTACTCAGATTAGTTAATGTAATGGAATACGTTACAGATTACATTTTTGGGCATGTATTCTGTATTCTGTAACGAAATACATTTTGAAAGTATCCTTCCCAACACTGTCCACCGTGGAGCTGAGCTGAGGCACCAGCCTGACGCCATGTCTCAGGGACATCGGCGGCGTCCCTGCGGACGCCATCCCCCCCCACAGACAAGGCAAACACACAGACAAACTACACTAAACGTACACAAACACTACAAAACACTGAACATTCAATAAACATACAGAAACCTATATAAATTTGCACGCGCTTTCCTTCACCTCCTCTGTCTTCACAACTACACCTCCACCAACGAAGAAGAAGAAGACACAGCAGATGGCGATAATGCACCTTGATGTAAGTTGCCACTCGCCAATACACAAAACAAGGAAGATGAAGAAGTTTTGTTATTCTTTAACACATTGAATGTAACTTGATGAATCCCTGCACACTGTTGGTTTATTATACACAGCCTCAGGACCAATATTAAGAAGAGCAGTGTGATTTAGTCCCAATCATACAAAGCTGTGAAAAGGTTCCATTTAATAGCCAATTTGTCCGTTATTCAATTGTAGCTGATTATTATTCATCATATTTTTTGTATATTTAATTATGTGCTGCTTTAAATCAGTGACCCGCTGCACGCTGACTAAAAAACATCAAGATCACATTAACATTTCACTTGGATCAATTAACTGGAAAGGCAATCATTTCCCACCACCTGTATTTTTCTAATGATTATTCTAGTAAGCATAACCGGGTATTTACACTGTTTTATCACCGCGTTTCCTTCCAAAACATATTATTTAAATATTAACAGCCAAAGAGCCATATGTTTACTACAAGTGCAGCTCCTTCCTGTTTGTAATGTTCGTGTGTTGATGCTACTTCAGAGTTATTCTTGTCGTGAGTGACTCATCCTCAAGCTGAGCTTTTCATAAACAGTTTCTTCTTCTTCCTCATTTTTTTATTGCAGAAAAACAAACAACTATGTACGAAGGCGTGGCTGAGAGAGCGTGTACATTTTGCAGAGGGAGCTGGAGGTGAGTTGGAAATATATTGTTGTTTCACAGCCTTACAATTATTTTGTTTTTGTTTTGAGTTATTTTTGATCTCAGGTAGTGGGAGGAGGATATTACTGGATCTGGCGGCCCACTGTGTGGTTGGCTCAGATCTTCTCCATGTTTCCGTTCTTCTTGGCATCCGCACTCCCATAGTTTAATTTAGTGCCATTTGTCTGTTGATAAAACTATTTTTGCTTCAAACGTTACTCGGGCGTTGTTTCCTCCTTATGTGTCACTGGGTTGAGTCAAGTGACTTTAGCAGAGTGTGAATGCCCCTGATTTCGTAACCTAGTAACCAACTTATTTTCATCATGGCTGGAGAAGTCCTCTTACCTGAAGTATCCGATGATAAAGATGGCCACGAGCAGCGAGCTGAAGGACACAGAGTAGCCGATGGTGTACATGACGTAGAGTCGCTCGAAGAAGTCTCGCTGTGAACAAACATTTAAGGATTAAACAGACTCTTGAACTTTACACAAGTGTCACTCGGATTTGCTTCAGCCAAACAGGCTGCAATACAAGAGGTCGATTGAGGTGGATTTCATATTTTGACAGGAGATGGAGAGGTAACGTTCACATTAAAGCAGAAACTGCTCCAGTACACAAGAGTGGATCAGATACT
Source organism: Limanda limanda (assembly GCF_963576545.1). Lineage (NCBI taxonomy): Eukaryota > Metazoa > Chordata > Actinopteri > Pleuronectiformes > Pleuronectidae > Limanda > Limanda limanda. Next base: position 23,841,522 of record NC_083651.1, on the reverse strand, counting down.
CAGTGGGAGTTTTGTCTGGAGCAACATTTCCTTATTATCTGTCGCAGCATTAAAACCTTAATCTCTAGAAGATTATTTGCTTTCAAAAGCTAAAGAACTGCAAAAGATATCAGCAGTTTTGACAAGGAATGTGTTTTTCTAAGATAACGTTATCTTTTCATGCACCGGTCAAACTGAAATGAGCCAGAAGATCCAGCTGATAAGCAGAATGAAAGATGGCTGCTGCTCTCTTTGTGAAGAGACACTTTATTTTTCACACAGCGAATGTCAAATAGTCCCTCGAGAAAGAGGGTTGCATAAATGAATATGTTGGATAATAAAAGGGTTGATTCAAATTTTAAAAAGGGATTTTCCATAGTGCAACCATTTATACTATGAATATATTGTATTAGAAGTTCATAGGAGATGAATATGTATGGTGGATGTTTAATTATTGCGGTAAACATTTTGGTGTTTGTGCAGAAAGAGTCTTGTCACATGTGTGAAGTGGAGCTTTCAGGAAGTCAAGGCACAACTCATAGTCTTAAGTCTCCAAACAAGATCTCAAACGATCATCTCCTGCAACAGGTTGACAACATTTCACAATTATCTTTATTGACTCTTGCTGTGATAGCCACCTGATAAGAGATTCTGTCCGTGTGTGAGGATACAATCCTGCAGTAGAGCAACGGAAAATGAAAGAAAGAGCCAAAGGAACTTTAGCCAGAGGGGAAGTTTCACAGATCAGAGCCTGAGGAGATGTTGACTTTTTTAATTAAAGCAACACCAACACAAGAATGAGGATCGGTTCTTTTAAAAAGGAACCTACTCCTTCGTGGGCGAAATACATAGCATGAAAAGAATCGAATAAAGACCATTAAATGTTGAAAGCCCGCAGTGTGTGAAGTTCTGATGGAAACTGTCGGCTGGAAAATGTTTTCAAATTATCAGCCATTGGCAGAAAGACCAACACGTTATTAATTAACTCTGGAGGTAGAGGAAACCAAAGCAAAGATAAAACATGAGTCAGTGATGGATTTACATTTTGCCGTTGGCCACCTCTCAATGCCAATTAAGAAAAGCCCACAGATGATGATAAATTACTCGATCAGACGCTGCTACTGGGATTACTGATGCTTTGGCTTTTGTGTTTAGTTTGTTTCTTTGTCAAATACTAAAGTGTTTGAGGAAAAACATTTAGAAGGTCGGTGTCTGCTGGCATCCAAGATCCATTTTCAGGAACTGATTACAAAGGTAAGATACGAGAAAAATACAATCCTGCTGCACAAAAAGCTTTTCAGACTTCCCTGTCACTTTTGTCAAACTTTTGTGATTTTGAAAGATAGATTTGGACCTTTAACTTCCTGAATTTATGTTCCGTGTTTGCTTATTTGTTTGCACTGTGAGTTCTTTGTTTCCTTTTTGACTTTGGAATGTCTTTCCCTTTGTGTCTCTCTTGCTTAACCTCCTGTCTGATCATCCGACCTGGAATGTGTTTTCACCTGTGTTCAGTTCCTTTGTGTATAAAGTATATTTCCCTTTGACTTGGTCCGGTTGTCTGTTGATGGTTCTGGTTGTGTGAGTCTTGTGTTTCGGTTTTCTGTGCATTCGTTAGCCTGCTTTTTTCTATATTGGCTGTATGTTAGTAAGTTTGTTGGCTCTCCTGATATTGACAATGTCTTTTTAGCCTCATCTCTGTGTTGTCACACTAATATGCCTGTTGTTGCATTGTCCCATTTTTTTTTTATCTTGTAATGCTTGATGCTGCTGTCTTGGCCTGGTCTACATCAACAGGCCAGGCCTCTCTCCACAAAGGGATTCACCTGGTTCAAGAAAAGTTTACATTTTGAAAATTGATTTTCTTGTGAACCAAATACTTGTTGTGCAAATGGGTTTCGATCAAACTTACTCTCTCTTCCTCTTCGATGGGCTGAAGGAAGCGCAGACACTCTGAGTAGTTGGTCCATGTTTTGTTCCAACGGTCGACAAACACCCAGGAGCCGTTGCCGTCACACTTCCTGTACGCGTGTCCTGTAAAGTTGGACAATTCAAATGGGTGTTGTCATAATTCAAGCATTTCATTCATATAAAATGTTGATGATTTGATTTTGAGCTTCCTCTTTCCCTACAGTCAACAACCAATGTGTCTATTTTATTAAAACAACTTTAAAAGGTTTTCCAACCTTAATTTATCTTCACAGTCTAAATTTCCTGTCTTCTTCTAGTTGCCAGTGTTATTGATGCTTCGTCTATAAAAGAAAACAGAACTGACCTTTGTGATTAAAGTCAAAGATGTAAGACGGACAGGAAACCTTGGAAACCAGCCCAGGGGATCCTTGTGGCCAACAAATGAGACCATCCCAGTCTGGGGCGCACACATCATCTGCAGTGAGAAAGAGAAAAGGTTAACACACACACACACAGACACACACCTTCTAGTACCTGAGGCTTGTACTTGGAAGATGCTGGTTATTAAATCTGTAAATCAACCCAGGATTTTCCTGATCTAGATCTGTACTACTGGCAGCAGAGCCTCATATTTAACGATAAGGAGCAAACCATTATATTAGATATATAAGAGGTGTCTGAGAGTTGGTCCACTCTCAGGCCCCATGATTGCAGGTGTGATGGTGAAGGGAGGGGGTCGGAAACCAATCATAGAAGGAAGGAAAGACAGAATTGATCCAGTCTCAACAGCTCTGCCCATGTGTTTCAGTAGAATCCCATTTAATCCAGTGTGTCCTGGGAACCTTGCTGAACTTCCCCTTGCCATCATCCACATTGCACAGGTATCTCCAACAAGCACAGCTGCATGGAGCATCCAGTCATTGGTACTGTGAGCACGTTGCTCCTACGTGTCAGCCTGGTTATGTTCGGCTCCGGCAGCAGACAAAGGTAGATCCTTCCCTCCGATGAGAATCTCTATCTTTCACTGAGATACTGTTTTAATACGGGCTGATCCCTCCCACTCAACCTGCTCCGGAGCGGGTTGGCCTTTCAGCACAAGTTACCATGGTGATCCACCTCGACAAGAAGTGAATGAGCTTCTTAGTAGAGGCCCCTGGTCAGGTTGGATCTCAAAGCTTTTGTTTACTGTCTGAAATGCAAACATTCTTACATTGTATTGACTAACTAATCTGATAACAGTGAGCAACAGCGCCCTCTGGAGCCTTACGCGGTGATAAATTCTGTTGGGCTCAATTCGAGTCTTGGAACAAAAACTCAACTGAACGGTGGATATTACCCATGATTCCCTGCTTCCTGAACCAGAGGAGCTGCTGCTGAAGCAAATACACAAAACTCTGATTAGAGCTTTTGATGTTTTAAAAGTTTCCTCTTGAAGTTTGGAGATAAACGCTGGTTTTAATGACTTTTCCACTGATCTACAGTTCAACTTTACTTGTGAACTCGCTTGGCCTTGATTCCGCCAAATTAAACTGCGACCATCAGGCAGCTACACACTGGTCACAGGAGATTGATCCTGCTCACCAAAGCTACACTGATCAAGAAGAGACATTCAGGGTGAGAAGTGGAAATGAAAGAGGGGCCGTTCTCCCTTTTAAAGTCAGTTTACCATCAAAGTAACTTTGTGTGGTGTTGCTTTACCATTATGTGATTAATGTAAATGTGAAGTGGTTTCTTTGACAATAACATGTAATTATTGTACAAATATGAAATATGTGTTATGAGTCTCAATATTGGCTTTGCGTCTTTTCAATAAACCCTCAAATTCCCTTCTAACAAGAAGTGAAATGTGTGCATATGTGGTTTCCAATGATTTTCTGTACATTGAGTGACCAGAGAAACCAAACCACCTTGAATCTGACAGAAGCAGAAACACTTTCGATCGGCTGCATTCAATTCCTCACTGATCCAAAGCAGTCCTTGACAGGCGAGACTGAATAAATTACATTTATAAGATTTTATCTATATGTGTGAATAAAAGCATGAACTTTCGGGCGTGCTCTGCTGGAAACCTTCGTAGTGTTCATTCGTGCGAAGGTTCACCCAGAACGTGGCAGGAATAGTTGCATGATGAATTCCTCCAGTCCTCCACAGCTGCCTCATCTCAGTGTCAACACGTGTGGGGGGGGATGTCACATTGTCATTTCCAGAAAGTTACAGCAATTGATTGAAAGTGATTTTCTGTCCTTGGTCGTCTGAGGACTGAGCACTGACAGTTCCCAATCTCCACTCAATTATAAAATGCAATGTGAAGAAAAACGTTGATGGGATTTACAGTTTTCTGAGCCTTTCATTTCAACACTTTAGATAATATTTCATATTTTTTTATAGGCCTGCTGAGAAGTTATATTGTAAATCCCATCAGTACAAATGGGAAACATTAGTTCAATTAAAACCTGCTCTTTGTTGGACCGGGCAGTGACTCTGTTATCTTAATTAGCTCGTTCGCTAAAGCCAATAAATCTGCCAGTGACATCTGTCCTTTCAGCCAAAGAGCACCATCACACCACGACTACAAATGAAATGTCAGTTTTTTATTCTTCTTCTATCTAAAACAAACTCAGAGAATAGTTGTTTCAATCATAGCTCGGAACTTTAAAATGATAAAGGTACCAAGGTTTCCAAAAAATTGTGACAGATTGGAAAAAGCTTGAGAAGAATACCAAGTGTGGCTCAACACATTTAACAATATTCATCTTCTGAAATTCTCCTTCTGCATATGAATATAATCAAATTACCACCACTTAACATTGGAATTCAACTATTATGCTGTTGTGCCTCTCAAAAGTTTGATTTCTTTCATTGTTTCAGCACAAAACTTAGGATTTGCATTGCTTCCAGAGAAACATGGAGAAGATTAAATACACGTAGATCTGTGTGAGTGTGCATGTGTGTTACCTGTGGAGCCCGGCTCGAGGCTGGACAGGTTCTGGTAGCACTGCAGTTTGATTTCATAAAGGATGAACATCTGCTCCTGTGCAGAGAGTGGACCATCGAACCCCGTCTGTGGAGCACAACAAACACCATCACAGGTTTGAACCACGGCCTGAAACTGGCTCTGTGATGAAAGTGAGGATCTGCTGCCGGGCCGGCACTGGATCACACAAGGAAAGTTGTGACAACATAAACGATGGCAGAAATCCATGAGGAGCAGAATTCTATTGTATGTTTTACATTGTAACACTTGTGTGGACAGAGGAATACAGTATTTAAAATATAAACTTCATAATTTAGCAATAGGCCGATGATTATTCACATATTGAATTATTTTTCCTCACCCAGACATCAGCTCCCAATTAATATTATGTTAATTATGTCTGGTGAGTGCAGCGGTCACTAAAGTTCACTGAACTCACTCTCATGTTCACGAAAGCTCCTTTAGACGACGGTGGCTTTGTGAGGAAGAGCAAGATCATGGATGATGAAAGTTAGAGCAACACAAAAAGGATTGTGACGCTCATGCTTTATGATTCTGCATCATTCAGAGTAAACTCTAGAGACTTCCTGTCTGTGTCCCTGCAGATGACGTTTTCTCCTTCCTGATGTTCGTTTGAAAATGTCAAATGAAACAAAGAAAAACTTATTTTGCAAACGCATGTCTATTGTCGTGTGGGCGTAAGTGTGCTCGAACAACCTAAGAACAAAGATGGGAAAACATTGGTGAACGTCAGAATCTTTTTTAAAAAAACATGGTTTTAAGGAGACAGGAGAAATGACAACCATGAAGCCAAACACTTTCACAAATTGGTCTTTTTCTTTTTTAACGAGAGCTATTTTAGATCTCTTCCGTCTCTTCGTTCGATGAATCTGACCGGTGCTCGAAGCTTTCTCCAAAAGCTCTTGAAACTTTTTCTTTGTCGTGTGTGACAGATCAAGATGACTGGGATACACTGGGTTTGGAATCCACACTACAAAGTCAAACTAGTTGTTCGCGACTGGATGTCACATGAGACTCGTTACTGTCGGTGCATGATCTCCAGAAAGCGTCATTAGAAAGACCATCTGTGTCAACAGCTAGTCATTTGTCAAACTGACGTGTGAATGACGCAGGACAGGAGGCGGAGACGGACAGTTCAACCTCAGTCTGGGTGAGAATGGGAGAGAACGCGATGCTCTGTGTGCACTGTGATTCTCTGCTGTCACAAAAAACAATTCAAATGCAGCTTTTTACCCTTCAGACGGAGGCTCTGCTCCTTGAACTTCATCACTGAAGACACAGTTTCAAATCCTAAAACTAGTAGAAGTTGATAATCTGCAGTTCGTTAGCAGCTTTAAAGACCAAACTGCAAAGAGGTATAGTGTATAAAATGTTCCTTTCAAAAAAAACGATAAGAGTTTTCAACATGGTTCCTGTTCAGGGAAACAACCCTTTGAAAGACTCACATTCATCTAAAAAAAGATTCTGATAGTCAGCACACTTAGCTCTGACTCTACTTATCCCTGAAGCTCCACTGTTGTACTTTAATGTGAAGACACGTGATCCAACCCATTATCCCCCATTTGGAAGATGATGTCAATCGTGTCCTCGACCATATTCTGACAAAGCAACAGAAACCCAGCTTTCCCTCAAAGAGGAAAACCAATATAATAAACTCCACTCTGAAATCAGTCATCTCTGAAAATAACGTCTGCTAGAAAAATCATAACTGATCTTGTCATAGTCAAAAATGTCCTGAAATGAAATGAAACCCTTTTCAAAATATTTAACCAAACGTAAAAATCAGGGGGGGGGACCCACTCGTTTGTGATCTGCTGTGTTGAAGCCTCGACTTTGTCCAGCGCCTCACTGGTGTATTGAAACCAGGATGAACCATATTTGGAGAAGCGTGGGGGGGGGCTGACTGACTGTATTAACACCAAATGCATAGCGAAGATTTTTCCCTCAAGTTCACGTATTTTAACTTGAGCGAGTCAATTTGCGTCCATGTATTGACTTTGTATGTATTACAAATACTTCCAATAATTTTTCAGTCTGGAATTAAAAAACTGAGTCATTACAGAACATGAGCTCACTTCAGCGATTCTCGCATTCTTTAAACAATCAGGTTCCTTCATCCATCCAAGTGTTAAGTTTTTAATTAAGGTGATTATCTTTTGTTCCACTAATCACACGATCCTCGTTTGCTCATCTGTCCTTTCATTCACTTTTAAGTCCTACTTGGTGAAAGCTTATATTTAACTCTTCAACAGCCTCATTAAAAGCAACCTTGTCATTCTCATAATACAAATGTTGGTACTTCACTTTCATGGGTTTCGTGGTTTAGTCTTTGCTTTTCACTTTGTCCTTGGATTTCCAAACACCTCACTCACTGTGGAGTTTTATCTCGTCCCCTTCCTATTGCATTGATGTGTGTGTGGGGGGGGTGCGGGGGGGGGGTGCCTGTCACTGCTCTCCCCCCCGCCCCTCCTTCTCCTGCACACTATTACCTGTCCGACCTCTGACCTGACTGCAGCACATCAACTCTACTCCCTCCCTTCAGTCTTCATCAGATGATTCCATCTCACATTCTGCTCACGTCCAGCTCTGCCAGCTCTCAGTGTTTATAGTTTCCCAGAGGAACTTCCTGTTTGCATGTGCTCCAGCTTCAGGCCTCTGCCACATTCAGCCTGATGCTTTGTCTGTCGGCTGGAGTCCGCAGCCAATTCAAACCCCTGCCTGCCTCGCACTCCTTCAAAGCAGCTGTGGAAAGTTTCTGGCCTTATCTTTGCTTCATTTGGGATGATTTTTTATTCATTGTTAGAATTAGATTTAAACCTTGGCCTGCCTCTGGGTTCTTTGCTTGGCTTTCCGACTCCAGCTCCAAACCTCTTGACATCTTATCGTTTATTTTAACTTTCATTATTTCCACTCATTGCTAGACGCAGCCATACCTCCTGTCTGCTTCTATGAGAAAACCTGTCTGCCTTTCAAGGAGAATAACAATTTATTTTTCAAACCCCACCGGTTCATTCAAATAAACAGAGAATTGTGAGAGACTATAAGGCAAAGCAATCCGTACTGAGTGTCTGTGAGATGCAGACGGATAAAAGTGGAAGAAGATGGTTTGTGAGGAGTTGGAATGTTTCTCAGGAGTTTACTAAATGTCATGATGACTGGAATACAGTTGGAGACTTTTCCTCGTCTTCACTAGATGTTTTAATTGCTATGTTCCTCTAACTCACAATGTTTGGGTTTGGCAACGCTTCCCATCTCGTTTAATTACTGAGCAAGTCGTCTTTGACAGGATGAGTTCACTTCCTCAGTATTCATAACCATAAATAACACTTCATGTAACCACCATCCAATTTGACAGTGTTTAAGCCTTAATTAAACCATGCATGAGGCACATTACACACACCCCAGGACCTAAGTTCTGTATAAGTTCTACACCCACCATCCACCCCCACCATCAGCACCAGAACGTAGCATCTAATCAACTGTGAAAAGATGCCTCTGGTGAACGTCATCTCTGCAGCTGCATTTCATTCTTTATGTACTAAGCAACATAATATAATCTTTATAAGACAGGGTTACTGATAAGGTAAGAGGGGAAGAGAAATGACTTGAAACTCTGTTTTAATTAAAAAGGTCAAAGACAAGCCACTGGTTCTTCACGATCGTCTGTGTGTGGTCACAGACGACGAGGACGTGCATCTTTTTTCAGGAACAATTCACTAACCTTACATTTCCATCTCTGAAAGACAATCTTAGCAGAGTTAAGTCAGTCAAGTGTCTTACAGGATAAAGATTTCATATTTCTTACACAGCATTTCTGGAAGCCAAGAGCTTGAAACTGATTGGTCCTAAAACCTGATCCCAAACCAGTCAGGCCAATGATTGGTTTAGAAAGTCAATGGATGGAGACAAATAACTTCACATCAATCATACTTTTGACACAGATGCCCCTTAATGGAGTTTCAGACAGGTTGGCCCCAACACCACCTGTACCTGTAGATCATTAAAGGTTCAGTGTGTCAGATTTGGTGATTGGGATCTGTTGGAAGATATTGAATATAACATAATCCTAGTGATGTTTTCACCTGTGTGATTCTTCTAAATTGTATGAATTGTAGTTTTCTTTACCCTGGACTGGGCTCTTTATGTTTAAATGCTTTATATTTACACCGAGGTCCTCTCTACGGAGGCTGCCATGTTTTTTTACAGTAGCCCAGACTGGACAAACTAAACATCTTTTGAGTTTTATGACAACTGAAGGATCCACAGGTTGTCCTTCATGTTTGGAAGGGGAGGCTGAGGTAAGGGGTGTTCAGCTGCTTCATGAAACTTCACCACTAGATGTCCCTAAATTATACACACTGAACCTTTAAGAATACATTAAATTATATCTGATGCCGTTAACTACTTTTTCCTCCTGCAAAATGCATATAGTTAAACCAGAGTGAGCAGAGTATGATTTTTGGACATTAACGGTGCAACGATATTGGCCTTGAAAAAACCTCCAGACACATTTTAAAACCTTAAAAAAAGACTGTGCGTGATATAAAGGAACATATTTTCTTCTCCTTCCCTGAGAATTATGCCATGAGCTCATAGACAAACAATAACAAGCCTGAATTAGGCTAATGCAGTATATCATTTCAAAGATGTCATATAATCAGAAAATCTGGTAAACATGTAGAAAATTACTTTAAAAAAAACCTGTAAGTGCTCAAAGCATTCAGCCACAAGTTGCAGTGTGCATGTGCACAGAGCAGCTGGTAATTTTTGTCTAAGGGTAAAAGCTGTAATAGCACATGGCTTGAGAACAGTGTATTAAAGAAAACTCTCAAAAGACGGGTATTTCTGTCGTGTTCATCGAGGGCTCGAGAGAAGCTGTCAGCTCGGTCACGTCACCTTCAACTGCACAATCTGGTATTTTCAGAAAGTTTCACCACCCAGATGCACACTTTGCTAACTTCCTGAGAACATATTCTCTGAGCTTGAACCGTCAGCTTCACACACGCAGCAGCAATATCTCTCACAAGTCTGGCTCACATTTTGAAATCAAATGAATAAAACACCATCTTAGCCAGGCGAGGAAAAGGCATTTGTGGAGTCTGACTGAAGGATTCAGGAAGTGAACCAACATCCACCCATTCAAATATAGCTGATATTAAATGTGTCCTTGGGTCATTGCAAGAAATGTGAATAACTATCCACGGTGGTGCGCTGGTTATTCTTCTTTCCTCTCACTGTAAGAAAGTGTTGCGGGTTCTCCCCGGGTTCTCCTCTTGTTCTCCCTCCGTTCTCCTTGGGTCCTCCCCTGGTTCTCCCTGGGTTCTCCCTGGGTTCTCCCCTGGTTCTCCCCTGGTTCTCCCTGGGTTCTCCCTGGGTTCTCCCTCAGTCCAAACACATCTGGACTGGGGGAGGATGTATTAGAGACTGTAAACTGAACGTAGGTGTGAATTTGAGTGTAGATACTAAATGGTCTTTATCATTGGGCACTTTACTCTCGTTGACCACTCAGGACACTGCTACAGTACAATAACCTTCCCCACTCTACACTGGTTAGTGTTGGTGAAAAACAAATCATGAGCAGATCTGCAGCTCAAGTGCACTTCTGTCCGGGTATCAGCCAGAAGCCTGATTCACCACGGACATCAGAAAACAGCCTTTAACGATTTATATGGGCAGTGCAATATAATTTTGAATTAAGTAGGATGTATATGTCAAAGGTGGGGACAGAGCTTTTTCTAAAATACAGTTCGTTCTTCCTGTCACTCAGCTACAGGCAGTGTTATGACAGCTGTGTCCTTGCAGTTTTCTGTTTTCCTTTCTTCCGTCATTCCTTGTTTTTGTGGGGGGTTGTTGATGCAAGGAGCTGTCCATGGTGCTGATGCAGGAGGACTGCTTCCTGGTTGCTAATTAAAGTGGAAGGACACATCACCAGTGCACAGAGGACACATGACTCTGAACTCGACTCTGACTTCTCACAGCTCAGCTTTCTGCCGTGGACTAAACACAGCATGAGTCAGATATCAACAGGTTCAGAAATTACTTCTTGTGTCTAACTTGTGTATCTAAGAAACACCTCAGCAGTATTCAGAGAAGATAAGTGACCATCCTGGCACATTACTGTATATACCACTATAAATTATGTATATTACTTCTGTACACCATTAAGAGGGTTGGGGTCTAATTCCACACCCTCTCCCTTCTCTCTAAGCAGTAACCGAGGTCAGGTTATAGATGAAGGACCAACCAGCAGTGCATTGTGGTATCTACGTTGAATGGATGATGCAAGTAGAGGGAGATATACTGGGATGCTGTGGGAGACATCTTCAGACTTGTGTGGGTGACAATTGCTCATGTTACTCTGTGACCGTTTGTATACTGTTCCACCTTTTGCTCTCCTTGATGCATCAAGTCTACATTAAACACTTCTGCATAAGACATCAGCTGCTGCCTGATTTCTCCTTTCACCAGCTTCCAGAAAACTTCCATCACAATAAGGACAAATATGCTGTAACACACAGAAATATCAAGTCTCTATAGCCATGCTGCTTGTTATGTTCATATGCCAAACATTTTTCATTAGTGTTGGGGATTCTTCCCAAATTATATCAGGTAAATGGGATTTTCTTCAAATCCCAATATGCTGCCATTAAGCTTTTTCAACTGGCTCATGAGGAAATTATTACGCACAAGAAAGTGACTGATCTCTCGCGTCAAAAGAGTTTGTTCAAATAATAATGTCTCCTCACCTGCGCGTCAACCGCAGCCCAGCAGAAGAAAAAGTTGAGGAGCAACATCCAGGAGATCCAGGTCATAGTTCCTGTGCGCAGTGGTCGGCGCGTCCCTGTGTCAGAGCCTCACATCACTATAAAGTTTTGGGGCCATTTGTGCTCCGGAGCTGATCTGAGTCCAGCGCAGAGGAGGCAGATGGAGCTGCGTTCTTCATCATCACAGACTCTCGAGTGCAGAGTCTCCTCTCGGAATACAGGTTTGTCAGGAATGAGCCGTGTCACATCTCCGGGAGCATCTCTGCCTCCAGCGCGCGGACACAGTCACAGTCAGAGAGGAAGAAGAAGAAGAAGCGGCCACTGGTCCACGCGATGGAAACCACGAATCCGTCCAAAGTCCCCTCAGAGTCCGTTAGACAAGTTGTTATTCTTCAACGAGCCACGAAGGACACATCCAGGGACTTTTAGGACAAACCTTGTACTTTCCATGGCAGAGAGTCTCCAACTGCCCTCAACATTTTTTTGTAATGCTTTACAGATTTTTGTTTTGTCCCCCTCCCCCCCCCCCCCTCCCGCTTCAGAGGCGGAGGTATGGAGGCAGAGGAGGGACAAAACAAAAATCTGTAAAGCATTACAAAAAAGTGTTGAGGATATAAAGATTATAATAATTAGTTGTAAAGTGTAAAGAGAAACAAAAAAATCCAAATGTTTTTGTTTATTTTTCACATCTCTTTATATATAACAAATGTTTAAATATATATATATATATATATGTATTGATTGATTTTTTTCACAAGCAAATTGTTGTATTTGAACACTTAGTTACCACAGCTGTTTTTCAAATGTATAAAACTTTATGTTTTAAAGGGGCAGTGTGTAAGCTTTAGGGGAAAGGTAGCCTGGCTGCCAGACGAACTTAGCCCCGCCCACAACATTTTTTGGTCTGGAAGTTCGGTCTGGAGTCGCTCCGTTGGCGAGCTATTATCTCCGAACAGAAGCTGTACGGACCAATCACATTTTCAGGGCGGGCTTTATACGATGATGGACAGATGATCAACAGTTACGTAATCAACTACGTCATCAAAGAGCACTTGGGTTGACTTTGTTTTCCACAAACATGCCTGCTGCTGGAGAGCTGAGATGTGTAGATGCTGCCATTGAGTCTGTAAGTTCTCTGTGTATCCTTAAATTATTTTACAAGACCGGCAAAAATCGTTCTTCATCTTCTTCTTCTACTTCTTCCAGCGTGCATGCAGTTGAGTTCTGTTGACAACAACTATGCGTCGCTCAACATACGTCACATACTATGTTGCTCTGATTGATTGTCTATCCAATTGAGCGAAGAGGCATTTTTTTTCCTGATGCGGTTGAAACACGCCCCATAATCACAGCCCAATGGAGCAGTCTCAGACTCATATTCTGACTAGAATCATGAGTATGACAACGTCAGGCTAGGGGAAAGGGATCTAAAGGCAGAAATTGAATATAAAATAATCCGAGTGACGTTTTCACAAGTGTGTTTCATCCAAATTTTACAAATTGTTTTTTTCTTTACCAAGAGAAAACCCAACACACAAACTCCACCCAGAAAGACCCCGGCCATCCAAGCTGACAACGGACAACTTGGACAGGTCTCCTACGTGTCGTCAGCTAATATAATGTAATAATACATATAATATTTTATACACATACAAAACACTGTTTCAGCAGATTGTGTTTTCATATTTGTACGCTCAGAAAAGAAACACATGAAGACCTATATTTAAACCTTTTTTTAATTCATGTTGACTCTGTTAGCAAAGATTCATGAAGCTGATTACAGAGGATGAGATATTCAGATGTTTCCTGTTCAAAACTACGAAAGTGAAGAAAGACAGATACACACGTAATGAACAGATGTAATTCATCAAAACACTTTATTTTCAAAAGAAAATCTCTGTCTCTGGGTTTATTCCTGTCAACCGTTAACCAAATTAAGCAGCAGATGTTGTCAGGTGCAACGCTCAGATGAAGATCTGTGAGATCAAACCTGTCAATACATTTCTTTTTGTTACATCGTCTCACACGTATGGTCTGCTTCCAGGAGACATGAGAGGGAAGTGCCCCTCACATGTTAGCACACGCTGTCACATTTGTTCACCTTCTTTTTTCGAATGAACATTGTGCATTTATTTCTTATTATTGTCCCAAAAACCCAAAAGCCTCCATCCAGTAAAGCAAAGAGCCTGCCTGGTGACTAATTGACAGGCTCATGCATTTAGTGCGTATGCCAGCACATGCATAACACAGTGCACAGCTTCCATGGATCCTGAGCATGTAATAAGCGTGTAGAATAAACCATTTTCCAACCTCACAGTCATGAGTAGAATGGAAAACACTCTCATTGCAGTGTTGCAGGAATAGAAAAAGATCCTGAGAGCCTGTGAATTCTCACATGAAAAAACCTCTTTGAATTGTCCGTGATTAACGTATGATTTTACACCGAAGCACTCATAATTATTTCTCTCGGCACAATTAGTCGAAAAGATCACCGCCTTGTGTTTTTCATCATAGGTCTCCACACAGAGCCGGAGCGATGGCCCTGGCGGGTTCAATGTATCTGAACCTGATGAAACCTGAAGTGGCGAGAAAACTGTAAACGAGTGTTCGTGTGCGACTGCTCCTGTAAAGCTCCTTTAGCTGAGACCCAAGCCTGAATCGCCGCTCGCCTCTTTTCACCAGCAAATTACAGGTTATCTCTAAAGACGCTCGCTCGGTGGGAGAGGGGCTCTATGGACGTACAAAGTGAGGCAGCGCTGTCAACACTTTATCATAATGCTGGGAACACAAAATAATCCAGCAATTTCAAAGTTGAGGAACTCTCATATTGTAAGAGCAAAGAGGCAAACTTCGCAGAACTTTTTCATTTATGTTCCAGTGAGAGAGACTATTAATCTCTCTTTCTCTCTTTCTCTCTCACCTGGACTGTGATGATTATAGTGAGCTTTGTCTATTGGGCATCACTGAGATTCCATGTCTGGGATCTAAGTGGATGCTGCTTCATTGCCTGTGGTTCTCCCACAGTTACTGTTCATATGGCAAGTGATTTTTAAAACTCTATAAAAGAAAGATACATATGCACACACATTCTTTCTACATATATTGCTGGGAGACACGGCTCCGTTAACCCCAATGCAAACTAGTGCAGTACATTTAATGTCAAAGCTAAACAGCTTTAAGGTAGCTGCCTGGATTTAAAAAATAATAAGTGATGAGGAAGGTGTAACTGTTACTGACAAGCTCCTCAGCGAACGCAGCGTTGTTTTGCATCTGAGTAAATTGGCGTTCAAAGCCTGACAGACACCCAGAGAGCGCGGCTGCTCGGCTGCTTAAACTTCTGAGTGGCTGAGATGAGAGAGGAGCTGATTGAGGCAGAGTGCTCGCTCGCCTCGCAGCATGGGGGTTGTTTTCCAAAGATATAAATTAACATGGTGGTGGCGTGTGCAGGAGCGTCTGTTTGTTGTCGCAGTCGTGTGACTGAGGCATTATATAAAGCTTCTTAAACATCTTGCTGAACCGCAGTGTAATAATTATTTTTAATTCTTTGTCAGTCAGCGCGTGAGAAGCCAGGAAACAAACACTTCATTTTCAGCTTTGAGGAGAAGCAACACCGGTTCAGTTTTCTCACCTTCCAGAGAACACCTCATTCTACTCAGTGGTTGGATGATCACCTGGAACAATTCTTATTTCAAACATTTCCACACATAAGAGATAGAGTAGATGGCTGTTATGCATCTTGGCCAATAAACCGAACAGAGAAGAAGAAGATGCACAACAGGTCTGCTCTCAAAAAGTGAAACTAAAACATCTTAATCAACCCCTGGTGGCTAACTACACTACAGTACAGGAATATGGACTGAACTATTGATAATCTCTGGACATTACACGTCTGAGTTACACACTCCGGATATTGTCCAAGTGAGATTGCAGCCGGAGAATCTCTGCAGGATTCACAGAGGAATTCATACCTTGTGTCCTGAGATTTCTGTGTTGTTGTGAAAGCATCTGAGGAAAGAATCTCCTGCTTCGTTGGTCATGTATAAAGAAAACTCCCGAGAGAGTTTGGCCCCAAAAGTGTGGATATTCGTCTTTAATGGACGGGACATGATGGAAATAACTGAGTCAAAATACACATAAGAAATACATTTACTTGATAATGCTTTCTGAGATAGTAGGCAGCTGTTGTCACAAGTGTTTTCCTGGAAGTTTGTATTTTGATTTGAATGAGTCATTCTGTGGTGTATCAAGATCAGCACTGTGCAGAGTCTGGCTCTGGATGATGTCCCCAGCACAAGAGTGTTTGCATCTGGGATGAATCACTGCTTTGGTCCTAATGAGATCCGCTGAATAATAAAAAACACTGCTTCTAGTTTCCAAGAAATATTGATTTGAGGTCAAGGGGGACATGGTTGTAGATACTTGTTTCTCCTCTTCAGCTCTGTAGACGCAGCTCACTGAAGAGGCCTAATGGACGAGAGGTGAAGTGTATCAACCTCATGTGAGCATTTCAAATATTGGAATATAAACCTGTGGCCGGTATACCTACTCCTCCTCTTTCTTTCTGTACAGTGTAATACAGATAGGATCCAGTTATGTCCATCTTCGAAATTGAAAGACGTCGGTTCACGAGAACAAAGATAAGCTGCAGACTGAAAGACGACAAAGCCCCAGAACAGCAGAGGGTGAAAACCACTCTCCTCCGGAATCAGCTCCTTCAAATGTCACACAGCGACGAGCGGAAGACGTTAAGTGACCTGCAAGAAGAATGGCAGCAGGGGGGAAGTATACATTGATATAGTGCTTTCCCAGTCTTATTGAACACTCAAAGCCCTTTAAGCCTATTCATCCATTCACACACGTTTCTATTTGCAGCGCTTTCTCTATTACACACCACTCACAGGCGGTCGGCCCGACTGTGACGGACAAATTGTGGGTTCAGCCTCCTGCCCAGGGACACTTTGCAATGCAGAAGAAGGAGCAAGGGATCAATACGCCGACCTTCTGGTTAGCGGACGACCCGCTGTACCCCCTGAGACACTGACGCCCCAACTGCTCCTCCAGGGCCGAGTCGAGGACGTGTGGTGCTATAAGAAGTGCCTGGACTCTCTGATATGATTTACATGTTACATTTTATTTTTATTAACACATTTATAATTGTATCTATATTGTATGTGCAGCACTTTGAGCTGCATTTCCTGTATGAAAGGTGCTATACTTTACCTCTATAATATCTATGTGCAGCATTTTCTCTATCACACATCAATTTAGATAATGTTGTTTCTGCCCAACATTTCTAATACAGAGGACTTCTTGATCCCTTTAACTGAATTATTTAAACAGCATCCATGTTGGAACGCTTCTGTCCCAAGCTTTGATCAATACAAAAGATTGATCACTGTATCCACTGTAGCTGGACTGGGTCCAGGAGAGGCCACTGGGAGCCCTGGTGAAACCTGAGATGATCTAGGTCCGTTCAAATGTGCTGCAGCACATGTTAAACAGGATTTTTCTTTGTGTGGGACTTATAGTGTTTCTCTTTAAACTGTTCGTCAGTATTCATGTTTTTATTCAAGTATTAGTAATGTTATTTCTATGGAGCCCCCCAGGGGACACGGGGGGGGGGGGGGGGGGGAATGATGGGTGAAAAAAAAAAAAAAAAGGCCGGACTTTCTCGAGATCTCGAGAAAGTTTAGGACAATGAACATCCGGCGGGGCGCCACAGAGCAGGGAAGTATTATTATATTATATTATATATTATATTATAATGACTACGACATAAAAAAACAAAAAAAACATTCTGCCTGCCAATCATCACCCTTCATGTTTAACAAAAATATATATATGTACCAGCTGTGATGGAGTGAAGGAAGTAATTAAATAACTGATTATCTCTAAGGTTTGTTTATGTGACAGAAAATAATATACAATTATATCATCATAAAAGATTATGCATGTGGATCTTATTTGCTGCTTTGGTCGGCTGCAATTAATTTTTCCTTAGACAAAGTGATGAGAGTCTTTTATAGGATGAAACAATTCAAGCTGCTGCACAGAAACTAATTTTCTCAACATTTACCTGACAGTCGTCTTAGTAATGTAATTCCAGTCAATCACACCCTCTCAATTTAGAACTATATGATGGAACTACTTGAGTCTTTTCCTTTTTTTCATTTATGTTAGTAATAACATCTAATTCGGAGGAATTCATTTTACTTTCTTATTCAAAAACTTTAGTTTAACGCTGATTTGCAAATTCCCTGATGCTCTTCAGACCATCGCAACTAATAAAACACACAGTTGTGACACCATCTTTGACTGAATACTAATAACATAGTGTAGATCCTGATAGAAAGAAACACGTTTTATATAGTCTAGGACAAAGTGTGTGTGTGTGTGTGTGTGTGTGTGTGTGTGTGTGTGTGTGTGTGTGTGTGTGTGTGTGTGTGTGTGTGTGTGTGTGTGTGTGTGTGTGTGTGTGTGTGTGTGTGTGTGTGTGTGTGTGTGTGTGTCTGTGTGTGTTGCTGTAAAGTGCATGTTACGATAAGTAAGAGTCCAAACCTGGATTACATGAACACATGTTGGGGTCTGTTGCACAAACCTGAAATATTGAGCCATGCAATCACTCACAATAGATGTTACAAGTGCTTTGATTAGTGATTGTTGCCATGAATCTACCTAATTGTATTATGCAGTCTGTGTATGACATAGGAAATATTTTCTTGATTATAAATGGAAATAAATGAACATGATTGTAAAGCTTTCAGTTTGTATTTGTGTGAGATTTTGTTTCTGTGTAACTGTTTGATGAATAAAGTGGCTTTTGTCAACCATGTAAAAAAAACTGAATCCAAATGAACGGACAATATCCGAGTAATATTTACGTGTGTCTGTTCCACCAACACATGCTGGGGAGTTGATTTGTTTAGTAAAGGTTAGGGCCAGACAATACATTCTTAAGATCC
Organism: Limanda limanda; assembly: GCF_963576545.1. NCBI lineage: Eukaryota > Metazoa > Chordata > Actinopteri > Pleuronectiformes > Pleuronectidae > Limanda > Limanda limanda. The sequence goes on along the minus strand of NC_083651.1, from coordinate 23,822,914 downwards.
AAATAAATTCAGATAAAGCTCTTTCAAAAAGTTATAAAAAAGAAAGCAAGGCTGGCAGCTCTGTGATGATTTTGCTGTAAAGGTTCTGCTCCTGAAAAGTCTGCCCATAAGAGTCCGGGCAGCGTGTGGGAGCTTGTACAGGAACACAATAAATACACAGCAGAACATGTTTTACCCCCCATGTAAAGAGAGAGGACATTTACAGTTTTTCACAGTTGTTAACACACAAAAAGCAAAAATTCAGCACAATTTGCACAACATTCACTTCATGTACCAATAGCTTGACCCAATTTGGCACTACTTCACACTCCCTTATCTCATTAGACTCTGACTTTCCTTCTTTACACTCTGATTTCAATTACACATCACCTTGTTGTCAAAACACTACACACAATGTTCAGTTGTTGCACACACTTCTCACCCTAAAATATCAAAGCATCAACCTACAACACACAAATACTCAAATCTCTAAACATTCAGGTCTGTTGAGCAATTTGCAATCAGGATTGCAGCATAAAAGTGCCTTCAGCCTCTGTTTTGTTTGATGAACAATAGAATAGAATAGAATACAGTGTGCTCACAGTATTTATATTTTGCAGGACTGAAAGAGAACCACACCGTGGAGGAAGAACACGCATGTTCACAGCCGAACAGGAGACTGAAATTGTAGATATGGTTCATGAGAACAACGCTATCACACTCAGACAAATAAAAACTAGGATCCTGGCTGACCATGCTACATTTAGAAACGTCCAGACCGTCAGCCTCTCTACATTGGACGGTATTCTTCACAGGAATGCCATGCGGAGGAAACAAGTGAACAGGGTCCCATTCAAACAGAACCCAGACGCATCGAGGAGTTACGGAGAGAGTTTGTGCTTGTTAGTACCAAACATTCAGCAGTGACACATGCATGTATTGTACCTGTAATCCAATATTGTTCCTTTTCTACAGTGTCTCACTGTAGCCCACTGTGTTGACCTCTCTGTGTCCATACTGTAACTTGCATAATCATGCTGTCTGTGTCAGTACTGTACTGTTCTCTGTGTGTACTGAAATAAACCTTTTTGTGTGCTGTTTTATGTTTGACTATGAAAAAAGTAGGCCTACACTGAGACAGTTTACAAAAGGAGAAATGGCTAATTCTCCAGAGTCAGTCATTCATATGGTGTGTTCCATTTTGATGATTGTGTTTTCAATTTTGCACTTCAGTCTGCTGTAAATGCTTGGAAGTGTGTAAGCAAATGCTTAGTTGTGTGTTCTCAATAAATGGTATGTGTGTGTCATTTGAAAACATGGCTGTGTGTACCAAATGAAAACACGAGTTCCATTTTGATGGCAATGAGTCATCTTGCAAAGGGAGTGTCAGGTTTAGCATTTTGTGTGTGAGGTTTTCAGTTTTCTGTGTGCAGTTTTGAGAAAGCCGTTATTGTTTTGAAAAACGTGTGTTAACAATTGTGAAAAACTGTAATCTATAACGTGCTGACACCTAGTGGTAACAACCTCAAATTGCACTGATAGATGGCACAGAATCACTCTCTGTGTCACATTATTCCAAAGGTCATACATGAGGGGGTCCCTGGAATATTTTCTATTTTGTAGGGGGTCCATTGCTGAGTAAAAAAATGTAAGAGCATCTGCTTTAAAGGTACAAACTTACTTCATGTGACTAATTCATGTTTACATCCTGTTTGTTTAGGAAATTTAACGTTTATTTCATCTGTCTCTCTGCTGCTCCTCAGTGATGCTGCATATCCCACATTATTTATTCAGGTAACTTTTCTGATTAAGTTATGGTTTGATCTAAGAGCTGCTTCAACTTTCACATAAACAACAACGTGCAATACCAATTACCCTAGACAAGTGTTCTGCTGTATTTAGTTTATTTAGGCAAATTTCACATGTTCTTCCTTTAATCCCTGGACTTCCATAAATCTTACAAGCTGATTTAAATAGATCCACTTTGAAATACGTAACTTTAAAGTTAGTAAAGTACTTTCTTTTGACAGGAAATCAGATCCATCTACTTAGTGACACCTGAACACCACCTGGCAGCTCTTGATCCTCTTCTCCTGCTCAGCACCTCACTGGGAAAGAGGAGTGAATGTAAATCCAGCAGCACAGATGCAGGACCTGCTCTCGGTGCCTCGGCCTCGCCTCACTTCCCCCCGAGGGACTGGAATCAATGAGGCAAAATGGAGCTTTCAGCACTCTCACAGTGTCGAGCTCAATGGAGCCTGACAGCGCCGGAGATTAATGAGGGGAGCTTCTGCTGAACAAGCAGGTCGCCCCTCAGAAACTACGTGGCCATGTTCAGCACAGCTGTCGAACACGGCTCAGATAACGAGTCCGTGTGCGTCCCTGCATTTTAATGTCATGTATCCACACAAAAGAATGAAGCAAACAAGCAGTCACAATACTTGTGTGTTTTTTTTTTATTGAAATATAGTCGAACCCTGAGGCTAGAGAAAAAGGCCACAGTTTGTTTGTGCCTCGTCTAGCTCCTCAGTCTGACACAGTCAGTTCCAACACAACAGACCTTTATCCAAAGACACACATTACACAACGGGTGGGAAACTCCAAATGGTGTTTGTTTGTTTTGTTCATGTTGCCGTTTACATTGGGCTTCACATCTTGACAAAGTTCCAGGATAGACACGACTCCAACCAGTTCAAATCAGTCAAGAATCAGTTTCTGTTCGAAAAAGTCACGCTGTCTCTTCGATGACTGAAAACAAAAGTGCTCAATTTGAGCTCACATATGATCCAGGGTCAATTAAACGGTTATTTACAAACCTGTGCATCAAATCAGAACGTGTGTTTGAACGGGAAGGGGAAGTGTAGGGAATTGCTCAGTTAGATGAGAAGAGTAACACTGTTCTCCTGTTAAATTATAAGTTTGAACTTAGTCACTTATCTGCACACAAATCATTTCACCGACTCTTTAGTGTATTTCTCAACATCCTGACAAATTGAATTTCCCACTGAACAACAAAACATTTAAAACTACAAGTAGGATGACTTTTCTTTTTCCCTGTTTTGGTGTTTGGTCGATTACGTTCTCATCCTGAGGCCGACCACATGAGCACACATCCTTATGTTTTCTCGTTTTTTTTCCTTTCTGGCTCAGGACCCATTTCAGTTTCTTCATCACAAGTCTTTTCATACAGGGGTTTGAAGGAAAAGGCCTTTCAGCCGCTGAGAGTCTCAAAGAAAAACCCAAAAGGAAAATACAAGGGGGGGGTTCAGTTATTTTTTTGTTTTTTTTTGTCCAGGTATGGGACACACTGAGGTAACATAGACAGTAATAAATTATTCAGTCGTTTAAAAAACACTTTGAAAGAATCATATCAATAATTCATATCAATAATACAAAAAGGTATCAAACATACATAATGCAATATTTTCATCAATCACATTTTTTTTTTGTTTTATACTTTTTTCCCCCTCCCCCATGGTCCAGAGTTTGTTGCTTCATTGTTCTAAGCTCAGTACTTCATTGTTTTCAGTCCTTCTCTGGAAACTCTCTTTGCAAGTTCCCTTAATTACCAGTGGGAGCAGATCGATACCTCCTTCTTTTCTGCTGAGGTTGATTTTTCCACTTTCATGCTGAGGTGAAGTTGTCCGGTATTCAATGTGTGAGCTTCTTCACACTCAACCTCCTTCACTCGTAACAGAGAACCCTTCAAATGGTTCCCATGTACTTCATCTCCGTTACAGCCAAGGCAACAGGCACACACAGGCACACAGGGCTACAACGCCAGGCGCCTATCTGCTCGTTTGTGTCATTCGATTTTTTACATTCAAATCATTTGTTTTCACCGTGTCTATTATTTCACCTGCGGATTGGAACCAGGAGCAACATGCCAATAGTAAAGTCAGAAATTGTATTAAAAGTGCAAAAATTTATATTCTTCCTTCCAAGAGACAGTTTTCATCCAGACGAAATAAAAGAATGCACCGAAAACTTTAGTGCGTTAACAGTACAAGCCATTTCATAGGTTATTAAATGGTACATTCCTACCCACCTCACGACTACAAACATGAAGACACTGAATGTTTTGTTGTGTGTGGTTTTCCTACAACTATACATGGTCTGTAGCTGGGTTAACATGGCTTTGAGCCCCGGGAGCATCACATCTGCCTGTTCGGGAACCCCCCCCCCCCCGACTCTGCTGTGGTCCCGGGGCTACAGTCTACATCCCCTCTCTGGAGGAGTGTCGTCCTTTACTGAGCGAGTTTTCACACATAGTCCTGAATTCAGTGGTGCCGTCTGAAAAGCCCCTAGATTGAAATAAAGTGACATCACATTATTTTGGTTAGTGGCCAGTGCAAATCAGCTTCTCCAGCCAGTTTCAGCTCTGAAACATGAAGCTCTCATTATTAAACCTCATCTATTCCATGAATGATATCCTACAGATTTGTAAAACAGCATTGACTTACATTGCCACCTATAATTCGATTTTTATAGCACAAATATAATTGTCTCTACGTTTAGATAGAAAAAGAAAACATGGAAAGTATATATGTGTAGACAACTTTTCCCATTCTGCCCATTCACTGGAATGGGAAAGTGGTCTCAAGACGTTTGGACCCCACTGTATTTCCCAGGGCTGTTGTTCACACAGTACTGATGACGACTGCACACGTCATGCCATTGAAGAGGACTGACGAGGCGAGCTGAGGCCCGGGCCACACTGTCTGCTGCACGCCTGCAGCCGGGCTGCTACATGAGGTTTCTGGCGTGACTGAAATGAAAAACAAGACGTTCCTTGTCGTTCCTGCATCCAGTGCAACCCAGACGTAAACTTAGATACTGTCTGTGTGTATGGGAGAATAATCCATGATACGAGTGTGTGTAAACATGGTTGCTGACACATCAGTTTTGATAAAAACCCTGTTACGTTTAAAGTTAAACACCATACACGACCGATCAGACTCTGCTCTACAATTAGAATATTCAAACACGTGTTAAACAAGTTATTATGGCCATAGCATTCACCTGTCAATCATTTCCTCAGCATCACGTCACGTTTCTTTCACTTGCTACAACACGTTCTTTCCAGCCTCTCCTAACTGACTCAAAGCTGGAGCGTCACATGACCACGAGGAACACGCTATGCTCACAGAATTGTCTGCTCACCCATCGACAACACCGCACAACATCTATTTCCATCACGACAAAAATCACCGCTCCCGTGTTGATCCCGCCATGCTCTTATGAAGACAACCCATCTAGAGATCACACAGGTGCTTTTCTCCAAGAAACCGTAAGAGTGTGAGGACAGACGGGTGGTGACCAGCAGGTTGTTGGACGTCCATAATATATGAAGCGCCATTTTTGAGCCAGTTCCTCCCTTTTCAATCCTTTTATCAAGAAGTCAAAAAATCACGACATCAGGGTGATTCTAATATCCGTAGTTCCACTTCAGAGTCTGTCGCCTTGTGCCGCATTTGACGATAAATTCCGAACTTACACTTGATTGAGAAACAGTTCCTCTGTGTTGAATGCGGATGGACAGAATCATTAGATCTTCAGAAAGGGACTGTGATTGAGAAGGTGACCTCACTCATTCCAAGGCATTGTGAAGGGCTGAGGGGACATCGGTCCATTGTTTCACATCCACATGTCCGTCTGGATCCATCCAGCTATTCATCGTCACCCCCCCTCTCCCTTTTGTGCTCCAGTAGCTAACCACTGCTGAGGAGTTCCCTGACATCCAAAGGTACAGTCTGTGGGTGTGTGTGTGGGTGTTCGAATGTTAAGAACGATTTAAAGGAACGAGGGAGGTCACAATATGGCACACTGGAACCTGTGGGCGCCTGTGGAACGTTCTGCTCTCCACTTCATCTTCTTTTTCTTCTTCAGGTTTCGCTCCGGGACCTGTTGTCTGTTGGTGTAAGTGGAAGGAAAATAAAAGCAGAAACAGTTTGAATAAACAATCTTATATCAAGGTTCACTAACTTATATAACAATCCAGCCATAGTTATCATGTTGGCTCATAAAATTGTATTTATAGGGAAACTATTATGAAAGACCAGTGCACATGTTTTCATCTACTCAATATAGCTTTCTACAGTCTGGCCACAAGAAGGCAGTGTTGATTCATCACTCTGACAGAAGAACAGTTCCCTCATGTGTCAGTTACACAGCTGGCATTGGAACCACGAGGACTCTCCACTACTCTGTGGTTGGTTTTCTATTAACAGATAAAGTGGTGAACAGAGCAGTCCTCTGCTGCTGTGCACTTGAGTCCTATAATACTATGACCAGACAACCTGTTGCTGACTGGTTCTTGCAACAAGAGACAGCCTTAAATACGGGATGAGACCACATAGAAAGCTTAGACACGAAACCAAATTCTTCTGAAATTACATGTGTGTCAAGACAGGAAATAGCTCTGGGATTTTTATTTTCCTTTTCCACTCTTCCTTAAAACAAGTTCGCTCCCCTCACACACCAACCCTGTCTCAGTGCCTAACCTCTAAATACATTGGAAGAAGGGGAAATGGATGCATTGAGACTATTGTTGCTATCCTGGAACAGTTAGACTCATTTTAAAGCAAAGAAATCGGTCTCACAGTAAGTAAAATAAGTTCATTATCTCCTGGAAAAAGGTGACAAATCAGAAGTGAACCTGAAATTACCTTATGACGCGGACGAGCTCATGAAAGGCTTTGTCCACATTCATTGGAGGATCCTTAGCACTGGTTTCAATATAAGTTATCTGAAGAGGTAAGCAAAAATACCCAAATCAGTTCATCACTAAACCAATAACTCCATTAGAGTGCTGCATAAATCAGAGGGATCACAGAACAGCAAGATATAGTAATAATTAGCATTTAAATACTATATTGTTGAGAAACAAAAGGGGACATAAATAACAGCTGTCTGATGACTTGGAACTAATAGAGAATTACATGAAGACATCATTAATTAAGTCTCACCTCAGACAAAGACTAACTGGCACAATGCCAGACTGCATGAATACTAATTACACTAAATTAGAAGGGCCCCTTGAATCCAAAAGAAAAAAAAAACAGCATGAGATAAAAAGTCTGAAGTTTATGTGTGTTACAAAGTGTGTGTGTGTTATTAAGCTTTCTGTTAGCTACAGATTATGTGCTATTGTGAGTACATCATTGTAGATTTGTAAAAATCACATGGAGATTTAAAAGTAGATTTCAATTTGAGTTTTAACCTGGCATCAGACACAAACCATGTTTTTTTCCTAACACTGCCTTTAAAAATTAAACATACACACATAACAAAAAGAATCAACTGGCTGCAGAAAAGAAAAGGAGAAGTACTTAAGGAAACTTTAATACTTACATTATGTTTTGCTGCCATCTCTTGACCCTGTTCACTGGTGACCTTTCTCAGGTGGACCAGGTCAACTTTGTTTGCCACCAGCACCATGGGGAAGGCCTCCCTGAGAACAACACACAAGGGACACAGCATTGGTTTGACAGGAGAGAGAACGAGCATCATGTGCCACACGATCTGTCTATAAAACGTCAGCTTTCTGCAGCACTTAAACGTTGCAGAGGAGCCAGCTACAGTTGAGCAGCACCAAACAAGGACAGACAGCACCTCGCTTTGTCTTTGCCTCTATTTTTGTTCCATCTCTAGCTCACTTTTATTGGCTGCTGTCAGAGAACAAGCACTTATTTTCTCTTTCACTACAAATTTGATGTTTGGCCAAACTGGTCTGCAGCTTAAGAAACCTCGGGTGAGGAGGAGACTCTGATCATCATTAAACATTCTTATGCAGAGCGATATGACAACCAGTCATATGTTTCAAGTATTCCTAAGCCTCTGTAAAGCTTTGACTTGCCTTGTCTCGGACCAGTGCTATATAAATAAACTTTCCTTGCCAGTTAGAGCAGACTTTTCTGCCGAGTCCACAAAACTCCAAACTGTGCTGACTGAGGCGGAGAAAGTTTGGCTTAAATGTCTTGCAGGCATCATCAATTTAACATGTTAAGAATTTCAGTGTGTGTGTGTGTGTGTGTGTGTGTGTGTGTGTGTGTGTGTGTATACCCAGTTTAACTAATCGGTCAATTTGGACTCAGGTTTGACTCAAGTTTGCCCAAACAGATTTATTCAGTAAAGATGCTATTAAACAAACAGATGTAACTAAATGGGAAAAAAAAAGGTTCTTCCTGAAACAGGAAGGGGAAGTCAAGCAGATGTCATTGCATACTTCACATCTGCAGAGGACTTTTAAGTGTTTAAAATCTAAATCAAAATGTCTGATTAGCTCGACAAGTTGAATTCACACACCACATTTTTCACACATATTATCAGCTATGTGTTTGTAGTGTGAGCCCTCCTACACACAAGGCTTTTCAACTGGTTTCCATTGGCTCAGGTTCTTGATTTCATTGTTCTCTTCATGGGAACAATTCAAGATAATTTCCTTAGATCTAGTTTTATATTTGTGCATGGACTGACCTGTCTTTGACCCGTAGTATAAGTTGATGGAATCTGTCAACGTGTTCAAAGCTGGCCTTGTCCGTCACAGAGAAGACGATGAGGAAGCCGTCTCCTGTCCTCATGTACTGCTCCCTCATCGCACTGAATTCTTCCTGGCCTGCTGTGTCCAGCACTGGGTAGAAGGAGGGAGATACATACATAACTTTGGTTCACAGACTGGGACAATTGGTAGAGCTGTACACGACACAGACCAGGAAAAAAGTTACATCGATAGGTTAAGATCCTCACCTTCTTTTTAATTAAATATAAAGGAAAACGACACAGGGTACCCACAGCAAAGAGAGATATCTTTATGTGAGCTTTTACTCTATTTTACTCTATTCTCTAGTATTCAAGTAATTTCACTTAAAAAGTTATTTTGTATGGTCTGTTGATATTTTGGCACTTTTAACCCAAATTTTAACTACAACAGGTTAATTTTACTGTTGTCGTGTACTCATTAGAGTAAACATTTTAGCATGTGTTTAAATAGAATGACAGGCTGATATTTATGATGCTTATTTTCGTGACTCAGACATTCTCAGAGAGTCTTTCAGTTGTTTATGCAAGTAGGTCTTTCCTTGTTTGGAAGGACCTTTGACCTAGAGAATGACCTCTGACCAGCAAATGGATGGAGGTGAAGGGAAGATCCTTGACCACTGTATTTTCATCTTCATGTACAAAACACGTCCTTATTAGGAGGCCTTAGGTGGGATGACATGTTACCCGAAGTCGTGGGTGGAACTAACCTCTCTATATAATGTGTGTGAGACCACAGTTTTCGAGACTTCACCATTTGGCCAGGGTGATTTCTCCAAGTTCTAGAGCTTGTCTTGACCTGTACTACTTTGTGTAATAAACATTGTTATACTTGTAAGTACTGGGTCCGCGTTCCTTTCCTTCATCATCAACTTCTACAACAACACGGCGACCTCTCGGCTACCCAGAATACACTTCACTGTATTTATTGCATCCACCCTCTTTTTATGTATGTATGTGTGAACGCCTGAATGGATCTATGGTCTTTGTCAAGTGCCTTTTTAAACCTTTTTTGACATGTGCTTTGCAGCCACAGACAAGTATTGAAAACCTCAGAAAAACGCATTGAAATACTTATTTACTGACGAATGTAAAATGACTCTGAGTCTGAAGGAATCATTGCACAATGAATTGTGTACATTTTTGTTATTGACATCTGTTTCAATTTTCTGCAGACGTAAAATGTCAGAAAAGGAGGGTTTTGTTTTCTCCTCCAGGGAGTTTGTGTTCTCGCCCCTTTCTTTTGGTCTGTTTGTTTGTTTATAACACAAAAAATAAGCGATTACATTTTGTGGTGGATCTGGACAACAACAATCTTTTATTACTTTCTTTAACATTGCCAGACTGCGAGGAAATGCTTTGAAAATTTCCCCCGAAACATTTATGGATCTAGATGAAAAAGAGAACTCATATCTTCGAGTCTGAGCAACTCGGTACAGTTTGATTGAATTCATGGGGGCTGTTGGGCCTTGGCGGTGGTATGCATTCCACTGAATACCAGTCTAGACTCCCCGGTGACTGTGTGTAATCACCTCCACCCACACACTTTCATAACTGAGCAACACACTAGTAGAAAGTGGCGGCCTATTACCACAATCAGTGCCACGTTTCAGCCAAATCTGATGTTATAAAACAATTATGTCCACTCCAAAGAGTTCTCCGGCCTTTGCAAGGGGTGAGTAGATTTCAATGATTGATAACAGAGTTGACACAAACACGCTTTCACAATAACTGGGAAACTGTTTTTTCTAACTCTTTCCAGAGTTTTGTGTTTGCCGCAAAATTAAGACTTCATGGGGGAAATAATACATAATTTCTCCCACATGCAGCGACCATGAAAGTGCTTTCTGTCTTTAAATGTCATCAAATCTTTCAGGGAGGAGTTTGCCATTTCATAGCTTACTCAGCGTGGGAAACAGCAACATAGAGTATGTTTGCTTATTGGTCAGCCAAAATGAAAATATATATAGAATAGTATATGAGCATTGACAGATAAGATCATGTGCAGCTGCAAACGTGCACACATTTCTCTACTCACCATCCAGTATTGCCCACTGCCCATCGATCTCTGTGTGTTTCAGATACGAGTCCTCTATCGTGGGATCGTAGTCTGGCACAAAGATCTTCTGGAAGAATTGGATGGTGAGGGCGCTCTTCCCGACACCACCATCCCCCACCACCACCAGCTTGTATGTTGGCAGGTTGTCACTTGGCACGGCGCTGGTTGCCATGGTGACCTTGACAGTGGCGGTAAAAGGCTAGAAGGTGGCTGATGAGACACACCTGGCTGAGATGGAGGACAGAGAGAAGGAGAGAGAGATAGAAAGACAAAGGGATTGACCACAGAAAGAGGAGGGAGCAACAGAGAGACAGGGGGAGGACAAGAGAGAGAGAGAGAGAGAGAGAGAGAGAGAGAGAGAGAGAGAGAGAGAGAGAGAGAGAGAGAGAGAGAGAGAGAGAGAGAGAGAGAGAGAGAGAGAGAGAGAGAGAGAGAGAGAGAGAGAGAGAGAGAGAGAGAGAGAGAGAGAGAGAGAGAGAGAGAGAGAGAGAGAGAGAGAGAGAGAGAGGTGTTTTAGGTTCTTTGTTACAACTGCTTTTTCATCACCATGGTGATAACAGACCACAGCTTGGACTTGCAGAAAAGCAGAAAGAAATAATACAAAAAAAATTGCGAGGGCCGGAGACAAAATTCAGCAATATTTAGATTTTTCAAATATGTAGACATGCCATGATGCAGATGTCCCAAATGCTCCACACTACATAAGTATTGGTTCTGCAGGGTCACAGAGGGTTTGAAACACTAGATGTCGTCATGAAACATGATCAACCCAAAAATGTAGGCCAATATTTTGATGAATGTGATAATAAATGTGAAATCAAAACAAGCATTTATGCTTTCATCATGTAAAAGTCGTAACATTTTTGTACGATTTTTTATAGCTGTTATATAATTTTTTACAGTTAAAAAAAAACACATTAAATGTGCAGTACCTGTTTAATGATTGGTTTTGCTAATATGATTGTAAATGTTTGTGTGTGGTGGACATCGGCAGGCACAATGGGTGTAATCAGAGAAAACTATCGTGGCTTGTACTATTGTACAGTAACCAGTTCAAAAACTGAACTGGTTACGATGTCGGACATGAGACAGAGTTGACACCTGATTTATTTTTCCATAGAGCTGTCGTACTCCAACCAGAAGGCCGTCCCCATTTCGCATGTCAAAATGTCCTTGGGCAAGATACTGACCCCAAAAAATAGAAAATAGATGCACTGTACGAATGTGTGAGTGAATGTAAAACTGTACTGTAAAGTGAGTGGTCATCCAGAGTAGAAAAACAGTACCGGTATTTAAATACACACCATTAAGCAGTAAGTAAGACAAGCTTTAACATGAGCAGGAGTTGTGATCGTTTGCGTTTCTGCTGTAACTTTAAAGCAGAGGAGTCTCACACTTACACTGCTGTGTTCCTCCTCTCCCTTTCAAACAGATAACAGCCTCACTGTTGTCCCATCCACTCTCCTTCAGCTATATTGGAGCCATATGCACTTTCTTAAGATGCTGCTAATGCAAACCCGAACATTTCCTGCAACTTCTGTTTCATATTAGAAGCTTCCAATAGACAAACCGCAAAAGGATTTTATTGTGAAACTGCTGCAGGAAATTAATCATTATCTGTCATCAAATCTATTGTCTAAATGTCTTTTTGAGGAAATACAGTGGCCAATTCGGATTAAGCATTTTTCAATGTTTAAGGTAGAATGGAAAAGCTGCAACAATAAGCCGGGTAATGTGAAGGTTTGTCACCAAGAGATCTTATTTTTAAATCTATATTAAACTGCCAGCACTTAAATCATAGGTATTGTAACATCTGACATTGGCATGTTGTCATCTTGGCTATTGTATTTGCTAAATTTATTTAATAAATAAAGTGACAGAAAAAAAAATGGCTTTCTGTTTGAATGAAGGAAATGAAACAACCGGATCTCTTCATTCATTTTGTGGCCACTGCAATATGATTATGGTTTAACTACCAGCAAAATGATGTCCTCATTGTTCAAACGCAATCCTGTCAGCCTCCGTCTTTAAAGCTGTCTCAACTTCCTGCAATTGTCCGGAAAGTCCGAACTATCCCCCCAAAAAAGGTCACACTGCAAATGATTTGGTTCGTGGTTCTTTTGATCAAGACCGAGACCAGCTCTGTTGAATTTTAGTCCGTCCTTTCTTTGACTATGTTCCATCCAAGTTTCATGGAAATCTGTTCAGTAGTGTTGGCGTAATTCTGCTGCTCAACCAACCAACCAACAAATAAAAATAAACAAATAACCTCCTTGGTATAGCTAATTATTTTAGTCAAGCCTTTCACAGTGTTGACACTACCACCTTACTTTGAAAACCCTAGTTTTATAGATTTTACTGTAGCAACAGTCAAAAGCCCAAAAAACAAAAAAACAAACATATATTCCCCAACTGCAAGCATAACAAACCAACTCCCACCCACCCACACACCCATTCCTCCCTCATCCACCAGGAAACAGCTGTCAGCTGGCTGAAGTCCATCCTTTCCTGCCCAGCACAAAGAAGGGAAGGAAGATGTTTCCTTCCTTTCTGAAGCCAGCCAGCCTATCAATCAGTCTGCAGCAGTCAGCCTGCCGGGTTGGGCAAATAAATTGAAGCCAAAGAAGCCAAATTCCTGATGTTAAAAAGCATCTTCTGTCTGGTAGTTGTGAGGCTGTCAGAAAGTCACTAAATAGACCTCCTAGCCATTATTCTTATCAGAGGATTTTCAATACTGTACAGGAAAACCAATACAACAGCTTGAGAGGCTCTCTGAAATCACACAGCCTACCCGCGGTTTTCACACCAGACTGGCTGAAGCCAAGTCAGGTCACAACCTTGTAGGGTGTGTCAGCATTTCCCCCTGCAAGTCTCGTTGGTGGGGTACACACAGTTCTCTGAAAACACAGTTGGTTTCATTCTGTGAGACTAAAATAATACACACCAGTTTGAACCAGATTCCTTTGGGAGTGGAAACTTACTAGAGGAAATTTACTATGTGTCCAACCAAAGTTAGTCATATAACCAATGTGGCAGCTATACGGCTTTACAAACCACAAAAATTCAGCATGCCGACCGAGGCTGCGCAGTGAATACTCTCAGCATCGTGCACAACACTCAGGCTGTGTCCACACTAGTGCCTAAGGATCTGAGTGTTTTCCTGCAGGTTTTGACCTTGAATTCATATCAAACTGGCACGTTCCAACACTGACAACTGGGAGGACAAGTTGGAAATCTCCAGTCTCATAAATCTGACACATACAATATGTCCTCGCTCTACGGTTAATAATGTTTTTATTGTGCATGCGGACGGTCAGACATCATAGTTTCAGCTGCTGCTGTGGCCTGCAATGCAGTTCTTTCTCCAGCCACAATGGATGAATCAAATTTATCCACAGCATAGACTGTATATAAAGTATAAAGATGGACGTGGTGTCTCCACATCCAGAGTCTGCGCACTAGCAATTGGGGACGGAGCCCAAGTAGGGAGGCCCCTGAAGATACATGTGCTCAACCAATCTTTATATCCACTCTAGATCCACAGATGACTCTCCTTGTTACAAACTCAATGTTTATTGATCAGACATCTTCATTTTAAATTCTCAACACTACGTTCCACCACCACATTAGTAGAGAACACATCACAGCTATTATGCGGAGTAATTGGGCTTCATGTTGCACACACACTGGACGTGTAACAGTGATGTCAACAGGACCATTAAAGATGTACAGGATTCTTTTGTGTGTTCTCTCACTAAATTCCTTACCTACAGAGCTGATCTCTATGGCTTTGGTTAACCAGGAAACACAAGTTTCTTTATATCCACTGATACAGCTACAAGACCAATGAAGGGCATCATCCTTTGACATATTTCGTACATTTTCAGAAAACCTGTCTACGCTGACATATGATTATCTTATGTGTGAAATACATAAAACAGCTGAAGCGGGTGTGCTTTGAAGCTCGTATTTATCCTCACAATGACACCATTAAAGGCTCTTGGGGCACTTGAGTAGCGGCGAGTTGCTGCCTTGGGAAAGGATAAAGGAACTTCCCTCTTCACATGGGAACAAAGCAGCAACAAAAGTCACAGAACAGGAATAAGGAAGGACATGGTACACACTGTACTGTAGCACTGATAGCAACACTCACACTTGATCATTCAAAAGGAGGTGTTGAGACATAAGTTCACTGAGTTCACAATGTACCTTAATTTTTAAACATGGATTGTGAGCAGAACAGACTGTTTTAGATGGTTTATGATATAATTTCTAAACAAAGAGGTACTTTTCTCTTAATGTTGTAACCCTGACTTTTTGTAGGAACATGGTTTTGAGTATTAGTATAAGCACGGCTCTGGTTTTTGTCATTATGACAACTGAAGTGTCAGCAATAGTTCACCTTCAAGGCATGAGAGAACTGAGGGGAAATATAAATGGATTCAAACAGTTCCATACCAGTATGGGTATTTCTTTTTAATGTAGTAGAATGATAAAATTATATATTTATTATTTCACCATACTTTCCTGTACTAATCTGCCCATCAATTACTTGTGTAGCAGTTGGCCCCTCAAACGACTCTGTGTATTCAACACTCTTCTTCAACAAGCAATTCAAAGTGTAGTGTGACAATTGTGAAACAGGAAGTCACAAATACAAAATATAATTTATAATACTTCATATTAAGTTAATTTATTCCAGAAAACGATGTTGTTACATTTCCTCCAGTGATGACAGACTTCACACCAAGATCTTTAGCACCTTGTGCAGCGAGAACAAAGTACAAGCAGCTAAATAAAAGGCTCTGCGGCTGATCACATGATGGTGGGTCATCATCACCAATGACTAACTCGACAGTTTTCAGTCTCACAGCACCGCTCAAAAAAACTGCAGTGATGTATTTTTCACAGTGCACCATTGCTTTTAAGAATGTCTCTGTAAATGAGGCTGCAATTCACACACAATTATCATACATAATCCAACTATCTCACAAATGCACAGTAACTTTCAAGGGGCATTTAGACCTATGACCTTACCACTCATTAATTTAGATTTACTTAACACTGATTACTTAAAATTGCCTGTTTTATGTAAACAGCTAATTCCCAGTTGCATTTGGTGAAAGAGCAGATGCAATGAGGTAAGCAGATGAAAACAATGAACCCTATCTTACAGTCCACGAAAAGTTGTAGATTTGTAGTTGTTAGTTCCATGCTCAACTATTATGAATCGCTAACCTGTTTGGGTCTATGGCCGTGTTAGTCTTAAAATGAGGTGTGGTCAAGCACATTAAGCATATCAATGAATAAAATAATTTCCAATACCGTTATATCAGCCCATATATATATTAAAGAAATTACAATGATTGTTAGTGTTGTTAATGTTAATGAGAACAGGAAATGGCACTCTGATTGGTTTGTTGCATGCGCCCGGTGCAATGGGCCTTTTTCTGCCAATAAACTTGCAAACATGGATCTTGACCAATTCTAAAAGGTACTAACCACATTAAACCATGTGCTTAGATCACTTTTATTAACAATAAACAAGTTTTCAAGTTGATTGTAAGATACATATTTCTGAATGAAAACCACCACATAACCCTACGATTACTTTTATCTCATATGTATTAGACCCAGCTGAGGGCAGTCGTTAACAACCAACAAAAATAAACCACATAATAAAAAGTAGAGACGTTTTGTAAATATACGATATACACACTGCATCAAAGTTATTTCCTGGTCAGGTTCAAGCCCCAATAACTTCTATACAGATACACTATATAGTTACAAACAATAACACTTGAAATGTATAATGTCTTGTCTTTTTAGCTCTTGATCATTTCATGGGATAATTGCTGTGCCTTTGCCCCGAGCTAACTCTACAAAAGCAAAACATCATCCATCATTTCTAATTTATTTTGTTGGCCAGTTTTGTCAGGGCTGCCAAATGACTGAACGTGCAACCTTGTGGTCACAGGCCAGCTTTTCCACTCTGTCAGTGTTAAATGGCGAGATGACACACATACAGTAAGAGTCCCCAGCTGAACCTTGTGGGGATCGATATCTAATAAACCAATCGCACCAAACGCTGCATCGTCACATCATCCACATGGGCACTTCCTCCTGGTCAGAGGTCACAATTAAGCCATAGGAAAATCATGAAACAATGAGCAAAAGTCACCTCACAGGCAACATCTTCATCCTCCTCATCATCATCATCACCATCAGCAGCAGTGTTTGACATTTCCATTAAGTTGTGGTGGAGGGATAAAGACACATCTGTCTCCAGACAGCCAAATTATCTGGTGATTTCACCTCGCTATTAATAGGGATGAACGTGTGTCTGTGTGTGTCAGTGTGTGTGTGCGTGTGCGCGGACTGACTGGTGCTCCTGAATGATCTCATCCTATGATTTGACAGATAAAGAATCCCTCTGTTCTCTCGTGCACCAGCTGTTTAATGTGCACACCACCTCCTTGCACAGCTGGACGCCGCGCCACCGTTTGAGTGTGTGTGTGTGTGTGTGTGTGTGTGTGTGTGTGTGTGTGTGTGTGTGTGTGTGTGTGTGTGTGTGTGTTTGTATACAGCTGCTGCAAAGTAGAGGAAAATGATGTAAACACATATATGTATATAAATCCATATACAGCGAAATAAAAATAAAATAAGCACTGTGTGTTTTTGCTTCTTCCCAACGAAGACGCTTCACACACAGAGGCAAGGCCCGTCTCTCTCTCTCCCTCTCTATATGTGTGTGTGTGTGTGTGTGTGTGTGTGTGTGTGTCTCTCTCGCTCTCTCTCCATGTGTGTGTGTATGTGTGTGCCTCTCTCTCTCTCTCTCTCTTTCTCTATGTGTGTGTGTGTATGTGTGTGTTTGTGTGTGTGTGTGTATGTGTGTGTGTGTGTATGTGAGGCCGAACTGAAGACCGACAGTAGCCGCCCCTACATAACGGTTCCCCTGAATAACGGAATCCTGCGCTCTCTCTCTCTATCTCTCCCCCCCCCCCCTCCCCCCCCCCCCCCCCCTCTCACATTAGCGTGATTAAAAAAGAGCTAGCCCCCCCGTTAGCATCTCGTCCCCCGGAGGAAACGAGGACAGCTAACTGTCCTCCACTAACTTCTCTCTCTCTCTCTCCTCACACTACTTCGCTCATTTTAGGTTCCCCCCCCCTCCTCCCCTCCTCGTCCACTCACCACTCGTCGCTTTCCGATGGGGGGGCTCCCGTTGACCGTGAACACACACACACACGGACACACAAAGAACCGTGTCGTCCTCCTCACGCCGTGGTGTCCCTCCTCATCTCCGGCCGGGTCTCGGCCTCTTCGCCCGCCGCCCTGTCTCCGCCGCTGGGACCGAGCTCCCCCACATCTGACGAGCTAATCTCCGGGTTGCAACAGTTGAGGCTATATATAGACGAGCCGCCAGGGGGGTGGCCGCGGTCTCTGTTTCAATCTAACACGATTAAATGTTGAGTTTTGTCTCATAATTTCCTATCTTTAATTTGTTCTAAGTGTTCATGTATTTGTGTGGTTATGTCGTTTTTGTGTTACAGTCCTGAAAGCTTAGGGAGCATTTTGAGAACACCCCCTTTTTTGCTGGAATGGACTCTTCCCCCTGTGTAGCGGACGGCTTTAAAGGGATAGTCCTGTCAAATGATCCCTTCCTAATTTAGGGGGGAGTTAAAGGGATTAATTAGCGTTGGGGGTGTTATAAATCACGTGTTTGTGTGTCGCTATGTTTCTAAGGTTAAATCAACTTTATATTAATCTAATCCATCCATCAATGGATTATTAAATAAACAAAAATCAGCAGTACATTATATGATTTGACATATCTTGTTAGATATTTATGTTCCTGTTTCTAATTGAGAACACCATATGTATATAAAATACAGAGACCCACACATTTAATGAATACATGTGTAATAACCTGGTAAGAACATGTAACAGGTGGAGGCTGCAGAGAAGGTGAAGAAAAGTGAAGTTCCAGCTCATTAGTTCACGTTCCAAGGTTAGATCGATGTCACTTGATCCACTCTTGTGGGTCACTGCTTCAGGTCACGTTAGTTGACTTCTCCATAGCTTAAAAAATGCAGCCATTTTAATATCCTGACTACTAATGTTCATTCCTACACCCAGCAGTGTCACAGGAAGCCATGGCACAGTAACAGCGAGCCACGCACCCTGAGGCTGAAGCAGCTAAATGGAATTCAACGATCATTAATCAGCTGTTATTATTTTGTCTACAACAGTGCTTTCCCTATTGTGTGTGTCTAAATGTCTTCTCTGAAAAACACAACCCTTGCTTTCAGGAATTTTACATACTGTATGTAACGCACATTTCCACATGTTTGTCACGTGTAAAGGAATACAGCATGTAGAAAAATCCATATTGCGAAATATGGACTCATTAGATTTTCATATGTGAAATGTCAGACAATGCATGTGTGCATGTGACGACAGCAGCCACACATGTAATGACAGGGAAGTGAGTAATCATATGCCATTTTAAGCCATATATAGACATGTTTTTTTACATTATTCATTCAATTAGAAGGAAAGAGTAACTATAATCATTTTGTGAAAAATCCTTATGTCATAATTAATGACTCAAGTTTAAGAGGCAAAAACTCTTGTTTTTCTTCTTGGGTGAGCGGGTAATGTATATTATTTATCAACAACATATTGTATTATAACACAGTCCTATTACACCTTTTTCATGTCCAGTAAAGGAGGATATAGTGATGGTCTCCTTGTTGGTTTGAGCTAGAGGTTAAGGAGACAGATAAGGATCTGATCAATCAATAGAATTGAGAGAGAGAGAGAGAGAGAGAGATAGAGAGAGAGAGAGAGAGAGAGAGAGAGAGAGAAATAGATGCTGTGGGCCATAATAGTGACTTATTAGTTACTTACTCACACAGCTGGGGGCCACTTCAAAGACCTGCTTCCCAGAAAAACCTTGGGATTTATGATGTTGTTTGCCAATGGATGAGTGTATTCTGAAAATCCACTACAGCCACTGAGGACTTAAGTAATCACATGAGGTATTCCTTTACAGATAATACACACACACACACACACACACACACACACACACACACACACACACACACACACACACACACACGTACACAACAATCATTATGTGTTGATACCAGGTGTGAACAGGGTCTATGTATTGTATGTGACCAGGAAAACTAAATACACATGCACACCTTTCCAACATTACTTTATAGACTGTTTATGATGAGAAGAATCCAGGCATTATATGTTTTTTATGTCACGTTACAGTGTCTACATGTTGGGAAACAAAGTGGTCACCAATCATCCAAACAGTAATTCTCTCCCTACATCATACGTGATGAAAGAAAGACAAGGTCTTCAGGGTTGTTTGACCCTGTTTGACATAAGCTACTATTGATTTAGGCTTTGGAAGACTTGTAGGCGGTGAATTGATTGACTGGGTTACAGATTTGTTCATTCTGTGAGTGTTCACCCAACGGGATTGGACGGCAAGTTAATGGGATCTTAATTTCAGAATTGATTTCCCCTGAATACTCCTTGTTTTTCTTCACATGCTGCAGGTGTTCATGAGGCAAGGTCAGGCAGAGTGCAGCGTGAGTCTTTCTGATGGCAGCCATATGCCTGCAGTCACTCACTGCACACATTCATAGTGGGCTAAATGTCTAACTTGTTTATCCTGATAGGAATAATTTTAATCTTGAGTAATCGACACTCAGGATCACGGATCATTAAGCCCCAGTGGCGATAACTGATGACTGACATTGGTCCCGGCCTAATTCTTTCCCCAGCCTCATTCAAAAACTCTTAAAATATGTGGTTTTCTCCCAGCATGCATTGTGCTAAAGAGAACCATGAAATGCTTCTAGTTCACCACAGGTCTGACACAGCTCTATATGGTCTTTATTATGATAATGGAACATGAATGTTATGAGCATTGAAAACTGAAAACGTTCCCTTGTATGACTGTGGCTGCTCATCTGTAAATGGTTCACATCTGGTTATAGAATAGGATATAAAGAGTATAGAATAGAATAGAAAACTGGATTTTTCTATGTCTTTCTCTTCAAACACACACACGTTCCGCACAAACACATAGACACACTCTTCCATTGCCTCTTGCCTGTTTCCATGGAGACTGCAGCGAGCTCTTTCTTTCTGCCAAGATCAGACCGTCTGACATGAACACAAATGTTGGGACATGGTTTTTGTGCAAAAAGGCAGGCCTCTCTTTCAGGCCTGTATTGGAAGTCAAAACCTGAGAGCACATGGCCTTTGTCTTGAGAAAGCCACAAGCCGCATGGGCTGGAGAATACTCAATCTCCCAGAGTGCAATGTGTTCTCTTTGTACTGAGAAGGTCAAATAACTCCGTCTCCCAGGAGGCAACATGTCCCCTTTGTTTCAGCATCTTCGCACATAGGTGCGAATATCTACCAGGGTCAACTCCAATTGGTCAGTCTGGTCCCATGACCAAGGGGCAACCGGGTCTATAAAAGATCAAGGCTCCCCCAGAGTCACTCTCTTTCTCCAACCCCTCGGAGGGCCGAAGGCTGCTCCAGCAGCGCTCTTCTCCACCGACCACCACTGAGGACAGCAGGCCGCTGGCCTTTCCTCCTGCATCGGCGAGTGGAGGAACCGGATTCCTCCAGCTCAAATATTCTCTTTCCAACAACTGGAGGTCAAAGGTCGAGCTTCCAGCTCATCTTCTCAAGAAAACCTCCACGCATCTCAAGCTTCTTCTAAACTCCTTGCAGCGACTCGGTGTCCTGCAGGTAAGAACTACGGCTTCAATAAGCAACTGAACTGCACAGCTCAACAGAACCGCGGAAGCAGAGACCACACGAACCAGAGACTCCAAAAGCCTGAACTGCTAACCGAACTGCACAGCAACTTTCTCCCTGTCCTTGGACTGGTAACATAATCTGGGCTTAATAATTTTACTAGGCTAAGCAAGACTGTTTATTTGATTCTGTGTGGAGTTTATAAGTTTGATATATGTGGTGATATTGTGTTACAAGTTAAATCAAGGTTAATGTAAGTCGGGCTCAACACAGACCCTGCCATTTTCTGATTAGCATTCTCACAGACCCCGCATATCTCTTCACCTACTTAGCTACGTCCCCCGACCAGAAGGAGGGGGGGGGGCCTGCTAGCTTAGAGATCTTAAAAGATCACAGGAAGGTGTGACTCTCTTTGTTAGCCACCAGCGAGACCCTCACACACACACACACACACACACACACACACACACACCCACACACACACACATCTTTATTAGTTAGTATATTGTTTAGTAATTGGTGTTTTATACTTATTATGTTTATAATAAATGCTTTCTTTTAACCTTGTCCTGTCATTAATGTTGCATAAGTGAAGTTTGCCAACCTCTACACTGTCAAGAACTCTATAAACCTTAACTGTTCATTATATAGTCTTTAATAGTAAATATTAAGATTTCTAATTGAACTAGATCTAAATGAGACTGATCTTAATCAATAAATTGGCTATCTTTTCCCTTCTATGAAGGGTGGTGCCCCGCGAGAACTTAGTCAAACTAAAGATATGATTTAATATTAATATTTTAAATATTAATGTTTTATTTTTCTATTTTTGATAACCAAATTTATTGAACGCCTAAAGGCACACTAGCTTATGGTATCACTCCTAACCATTATTGCACAACATTTATGGTGCCCCGTGTGAGGCAGAGTACAGTTGGCAAAACTTCATGACTATGCAATATTAATGTGTTTTTCAGTTTTGGCCAACACCAGAAAGAACTGAATTTGGAATTTGCAGTCAAGCTAAAGGTTTGAATTCAATTCCACTAGTCTGCCACCGGAGTAGACATTCAACCGTATTTACAAACAAGTGCATTGTGGTCTAAATTTAATTTACTCATAAATTAAATGTTTATTAATAATTAATTATTAATAACTACCATTTCAAGTCCCCATACTGTTACACTAAAAGATTGCCTGTTGCTAATAATTCTAGTTGAATGTTCGTTGTTGAAATTTTGAGAATTTCTTTTAACATTTGAATATCACATATTCAATGTTAACTGGTCAAGCTGCGAAATTTCCTGTAACTATTAAATGCTTTTGAATTAAGACATATCGTGCCACCGGCCATATGTAACAGAGCTTGTACCTAGCTGCTACTGCCTAGCATATCAGCCAAAGTTGGATAAAGAGAACCTGAGAAAGAGCCACAGCGTGCTTCCAGCCCTGTGAATTTATAGAATCCCTAACTCTTACTGCCTTGCATATCAGTTAGTGCTATTAAAAGTTTGGTGAACTATTTAACACACCATAGTTTCGGTTAGGCTTGTGTAAGATAGAATCCACACTACAAGGTGTCTGCCATCGCGACACAAAAGCCAACCACACGCTTTTGATTTATAAACTTAAATCTAATCCTTAAATTTCAGTTTCAACAATGGAGAACCCCTGTGTTGAACAATTTGTTTTTTCCCTAGCACAGAGCCTGACCCCTGGCTATCCTGAATTCATCAGCAAGTTGAACTTCAATGAGTGCATTAAAGAAATAGATTCACTTCTTAATGACAGGTGTGATGCACAAACAGCATCAAAGGGCCCATTGTTGAGATGTATGATCCTAAATTTCCACAGGCAAATCAACCTTGCCTGTCAGAGCAAAGCAGCCATGGAACAGGAGGTAAATTCCCTGAGAGCACAAAATGCTTTTCTCCTCCAGGAGGTCCAGACTGCTAGTAAGAAAACTCTGCACTATTTGGAAGACCTGCACTCAGCAGAGTCAGATCTAATTTCACACAAGGAGGAATTGTTAAAACTTAGAATAGAAGGCGCGGCCTCACATCAGTTTTTGAACCAAAGTGATTCTGGTTATTCCGATTCAAACTCCTCCGATAGTGTACGGTTAACTCCCTCTTCACTCCCAAGATGGGACAGAATCCCATCTGACCCGAAGTCTTTGGGAATTAAGTCACCTTCTGATCCTCCACTGACAGGAGGAGGTAACAGCTTCCTAACTTCCCATCTCACTGACTCTGACACTGACATTGATGACACATGTAGTTTATCTTCAAGAACACATTGTGCCTCATACACTTCTCATCCACTGATGCATGACACATTTTTCCGTGCACAACTCTTGAAAGGGGGGACTTCAACATTCCAAAATGTTTCAGCACCTCCCCCTCAACCAGAGAGACCTGTAGCAGGTGATGCACGCAGCCGGACCCCACAGTGTCCGCGCTTCGAGTTGCTTGAGTTTCTAGCTAAAGATATTGAACAATTTGATCCAGACAACTGTGATAACAACATTGACAATTACTTTAGGGAACTAGATCTCAGCTTAAGCGATGTGCCAAATGCAACAGAAAGAGAGAAGGTTAGACTTGTGTTAAAAACCAGCTCTACAGCTGTTCACAAGTTTATTCAGTCACTTCCTTCCAGCGTCGCATGTAACTACACAGAGCTCTGTCGAGCACTAGTCGAAGAATTCTCTTCTACTCCTGATGTGATAACAGCCATTGTTACAGCCTCCCAAATTAAACACTCACGTCGTGAAAATCCCAAGGATTATTTCAAACGCTTGAGGCATGTTTATTTTCAAGGAAAGAACACACCAGGACTAGAAGAAGATCCCACCTTCAAGACTATTTTCTTACGTAACTTACATCCATGTATACGCACACACGTTGTACTGATGACACAGGAAGGAAAACCTTCAATGCAGCAGATCAGGAAGATGTCACAGGTGGCTTGGGAAACTGTTGTCTCTGTCAAGGCAGCAGTTGGTGCAACCGAGCCTGTCAGAACAAACATCAAGGTGTCAAATTTGTCTGCAGCCTCAAAGCGCCCCCCTCACAACAAAAGAAGGGGGGGTGACAGCAAACAGCGTGGGGACACAGAGTGCAGGCGCTCTGTTCACCACCTTCCCAGAGATCGGCATTCCCACAGTAGAAGCTGCAGGAAGCCGTACTCTGACATTCTGGCCCAGACATATTACAACCACTCAGAAGATGACGACAGCATCTCTGAGTACAGCTCAAAATATGGTTATGACCGAGCACACAGTGACAGCGCCTCTGAAGTCAACTTAGAGTCTGGCCCCGCAGAGCGTTACAGCCCCGAGCCACGACACAGGCGATCCAGAGCTCGACCCTCACGCTCATAACCAACACAGTTAAACACTGTACTGACAGTCAGTAGTAAGTTTAATGCAGTTAAAATAGGAAAACTGTTTTGTTAGCAACAGCAGCAAACTCAAAACCTTAATTCTGATTAAAACTTACATACCACTGCCAACTTTGTAAATATGTTTGGATCGACTACTTTCATTCCTCAATAAATGTAGTCCATACCACACAGGTTATTACATTAGCATATTATTACAGAAACAATGATACAGTCATTTGAATTTTGAGATTTTGAAAATTATGACATCCTTCCGCAGGAAAATTGTTAAATCTAACAGATACGACTGAGTACTACATTGAGTAAGACCCAATGAGTGAACAAAACTCTTGGACATTTCAAAAATGACCTTATCATTGTACGCGTCTCTCTCTACATCTTATCTTACAATTTACAAATGTCACATTTTCTGTTTTCTCCTTAAACCTAGTGAAGAGCACAGGTTATTCATTTTGTACTGTTACTGTAACTCTGAATGATTTGTCTAATTTGAATCTTGCTTAGCTAACTAGATAGTGTATACAAATGCCCAGATGTTACAGTCCAAATGAACTGACAATTGACTTTTCCAGCTTTGCACTAAACATGTTCAAGTACGCCCTCAGGAACACACGTCAGGTGCGATCCTGACGCCGCAAGGGGGATGTTGGGACATGGTTTTTGTGCAAAAAGGCAGGCCTCTCTTTCAGGCCTGTATTGGAAGTCAAAACCTGAGAGCACATGGCCTTTGTCTTGAGAAAGCCACAAGCCGCATGGGCTGGAGAATACTCAATCTCCCAGAGTGCAATGTGTTCTCTTTGTACTGAGAAGGTCAAATAACTCCGTCTCCCAGGAGGCAACATGTCCCCTTTGTTTCAGCATCTTCGCACATAGGTGCGAATATCTACCAGGGTCAACTCCAATTGGTCAGTCTGGTCCCATGACCAAGGGGCAACCGGGTCTATAAAAGATCAAGGCTCCCCCAGAGTCACTCTCTTTCTCCAACCCCTCGGAGGGCCGAAGGCTGCTCCAGCAGCGCTCTTCTCCACCGACCACCACTGAGGACAGCAGGCCGCTGGCCTTTCCTCCTGCATCGGCGAGTGGAGGAACCGGATTCCTCCAGCTCAAATATTCTCTTTCCAACAACTGGAGGTCAAAGGTCGAGCTTCCAGCTCATCTTCTCAAGAAAACCTCCACGCATCTCAAGCTTCTTCTAAACTCCTTGCAGCGACTCGGTGTCCTGCAGGTAAGAACTACGGCTTCAATAAGCAACTGAACTGCACAGCTCAACAGAACCGCGGAAGCAGAGACCACACGAACCAGAGACTCCAAAAGCCTGAACTGCTAACCGAACTGCACAGCAACTTTCTCCCTGTCCTTGGACTGGTAACATAATCTGGGCTTAATAATTTTACTAGGCTAAGCAAGACTGTTTATTTGATTCTGTGTGGAGTTTATAAGTTTGATATATGTGGTGATATTGTGTTACAAGTTAAATCAAGGTTAATGTAAGTCGGGCTCAACACAGACCCTGCCATTTTCTGATTAGCATTCTCACAGACCCCGCATATCTCTTCACCTACTTAGCTACGTCCCCCGACCAGAAGGAGGGGGGGGGGCCTGCTAGCTTAGAGATCTTAAAAGATCACAGGAAGGTGTGACTCTCTTTGTTAGCCACCAGCGAGACCCTCACACACACACACACACACACACACACACACCCACACACACACACATCTTTATTAGTTAGTATATTGTTTAGTAATTGGTGTTTTATACTTATTATGTTTATAATAAATGCTTTCTTTTAACCTTGTCCTGTCATTAATGTTGCATAAGTGAAGTTTGCCAACCTCTACACTGTCAAGAACTCTATAAACCTTAACTGTTCATTATATAGTCTTTAATAGTAAATATTAAGATTTCTAATTGAACTAGATCTAAATGAGACTGATCTTAATCAATAAATTGGCTATCTTTTCCCTTCTATGAAGGGTGGTGCCCCGCGAGAACTTAGTCAAACTAAAGATATGATTTAATATTAATATTTTAAATATTAATGTTTTATTTTTCTATTTTTGATAACCAAATTTATTGAACGCCTAAAGGCACACTAGCTTATGGTATCACTCCTAACCATTATTGCACAACACAAAACATATGCATACACACACACACACACACACACACACGCACACACACACACACACACATACTCTGACGCACACACACTGTAAAAAGTGTTACATTCTTCAGTTTTACCCAATCAGTCTTTACTACGATGACTGTTATAGCAGTGTCCTGCTTAGAGCTCATATCTACATATACAAGGTTATTACATATTTGTAATATATTTGTTCTGTCTGCATATTAAAAGAGCATCACTTTTCATATTTCTAGAAACAGAGGGTGAAACTCTGTCAGACAGGAGTGCAATGACTTCTGAGGGGGATTAGGGTTTAGGAGGATAAAATATGTTTTTGGTTTTGTTGATGTTGTCCACCTTCCAACTATTAAACATGCTATTGTTCAAGCACTAGATTCAAATTACTGTTATTAAAGTTTGCATGCAGTGAGATGATCAAAGATAATGACACTGTTATGTCACAAGTGTCTTAAGCAATAGCACAGCTCTCACTTCCCCCTCAACCAGTGGACCATGTGCAGCCATGTCACCAATGTGACCATCTTAGTTTGATTTTAAAGATGTTTTTAGTGACATATTTTCACCCCCACTGTTGGCCACAATGCAGTTGGTTTGGTTTCCATCGTGTAGAATAATAAATTAATAAATAAAGACACTGATGAATAAATTACACAGCAAATTATTCATGGTTGTGAGAGCTTATTTCCACATTTTCCATACAATTTACAATTCATGAAGGCTACAGCTTCATGAAGACATGAAGACAAGAAGCTGTAGCCCCTAACACCAAAAAATAAAGATGACAGTATTTTGCATTACATGAATTTGCAAACGGGTTTTGTTGTTCTCTGTGAGGTTTACCTTGTTAAACTTTGCAGGTAAAAGTTCACCTTTGTCTCAACAGAAAAAGTTATGATGCATGTACTGTTTGAAAAAGGAGAAGTCGGACTGGCAGTGTGCCATAACATCGTTTTGTACAGTGTTACCAACAGACTACAGTGTTGCTCAATAACAATCTGCTAAATAATGCATCATAATTATTTCTTTTACTGGAATGAAGAAAATGGGACTGTACACTGAGAGAAATGTCTTTGAGGCTGTTCTCAGAATTACCCCAAATTCATTTTTAAAAGTTTTCATCATTAATCAAAACTCTGAACAACAGCAGTATGTTCTTCTTCCTGTCCTTCTCAAAGTAAAATAGACCCATTATTTTTAATGGGTTTGACCGTACTGATGGCAAGCATTTGTTATGAATCCAGGTTCCTGCATTAGTAACTGCTCTTCACTGTGCTTCAGGTATAAAACAGTATCTACAACTTTCCAATGTGAGTTGGTAATCAACAAAAATCTAAAACGTGACTGTAGTATTAGTCAGAATGTTTTAACATCAGCTGCTTTTGGATATTAACGATGCATCTGACGCCTTGCTATTGAGATGACAACAACTAGACTGACTGATGCTTCTGCAAAGGTGGAACGTGAGTTTACTATTACGTCTGTATGACACAGCCTGTAAGAGGTAACACTGTTCCCTTGACAAATCCAGAGCTAGAAGTGATGGTGTGAGCACTAAATATTTAAAGTTGCAATACACCAAGCGGGTCATTCTAAGATATCTGAAAAGCAATGAACCTCAAAATAATTAATAATGGTTCAACACTATCGCAGAAGTTGCCTCCTAGAGCTTCATTTATATTTGTTTATGGGTAATTGAGTAAATTAATGTATAATTGAAATATGCACTGCTTTAATTTTTCAAGTAATCATGAGAGAAGTGTCCTTTTTTTCACTTGAGCACTTGCCTCCCCAAATGTCTGTGTATGGCCCTGCCCATGACCTTGGGACTGACTTTTCACAGCCATGATAAAAACAAAACTCACACTGCAATATCAGAGTGTGTATGAGGTTGTATACCCGTGTGTGAAAAATGACCCCATGACCTCTGAACACGGTTGAGTACATGAATAATCTCAATGTCGTACTTGTGAGCCAGAAAATATCATCATACGTCAAAGCCAATGCATCATTAGGCAAGAAATTTATTTTGTAAATGGCCATAAAACACAACACTGGTTTTGTAGATTTAAATGAGCCCAAGTCAAGACTCATGAGAAATGTTGTGAGGTAAAACCCTCTTAAACTTTTCTTTCAGTCATGTTTATGACAATAGATTAGTTTTATTCATTATTCAACATATTTACTTGTCACAGTAGAAAGCTTCTTCAAGGCAAAACAATCTGACACAGGGCTGTCTGGTTCTTATAGTAGAAATATTACAGAAAAAATGTGGTTATAAGTTATAAATTATTCATTTGTCAAATTTCACTCAGCAACATGACAACCAGGGGTGCTGCCGGATATGCTCCAGTGTTGCACGTTTGTTAGGACGTGGAGTCAGACACACGTTCAGCAGATCCCGGCACTCTGAGGAGAGAGACGACAGAAGAGAGAGGAGTCAGTTTGGAATCTGCAGTGATCTACTGCGACAGAGGGAACACTATCACTGCACACTAATAATACCAAAACACAGCTAGTGTGATTTTACCTTTGGACAGCTTGTTGTTGATTTTCTTCTCACTGCAGATGAAGGCACAAGAAGCAAGATATACGAATAGGTTAAATATGGTGGTTGTCAACGTGAAACACTTTACTTACATTTAATCACGTTCATATTCTCAGTATGTTGAATATTTGAATGATGCAAAAACGATTAAATTGAATAATACTTAAAATTACCATCAGAGAATGAAAATGATTCAAAACGAATAAGGGATAGAATAAAAAAAAGAATTAAAACATATATCCAATCTGTAAATGGCTTTAAACGAGCACTGTCGTAAAACGGTTGTGCAACCTCGGTTACGGCAGCTAAAGCGCTTTACGGCCGCTGCCTCTGTGTGGAGCTGAGCTGCGGCTGCCCTTGTGAAGATGTCCACAACTTGTGAGTGTTTTAAAGGGAACTTCTGCCCACAGAGACAGTGAATGCTCTTATGTTCGAATCCCTTACTATTGATCCAGGTAGTGAGTTAAAGATGAGCTCAACAGCGGTTGTTAAGGGTCGTTAGCTAACGTAGGAAAACACTACACGCTGCATTTATCAACTCAATGTTTATTTATTTGTGTTTTAGCGATGATTAGCGGCTTAATTTAATCCCTGACATGTTCAGCTAGGATGAGACTCCACTTATTCATATAACCCCCATGTTCCCTCGCTATGTGTGAGTTGTATAACTGGACTGAACTGTTACATGTGTCCGCTGTTCTCTCCCCATCTGGTGTCACTGTTGTTGTTGTTAACCTTGAAGACATGATGGCAGCGGACTGTTGTTCTTCCCTTCTGAATATGATCATAAATATGTAGTGGTAAAGGTGATGTTACTGAGGCCAAGATGTGAAGAGAGAAGGTTTCTTCCACAGGATGACCAGGGTTCTAATTCCTGCCTGGAGCTTCCTGATAGACAGATTACACTCCAATCTGATTAAAAGTGATTTAAAAGTGTAAGTCTGAATGCATTCTGAGATTCGATCACTCAAACTACATCAGGAGGTCGTATGAGACGCATATGGCCGCATTCCTTTTGCTGTAGTAACGATCTATCCTCTTTAAAAGTGAGGGAGTTTTGTTGATTGTCATGTTTCTATTGGGAGCAGATTTCTTGGTTTTCTCATGAACGTCTCTTCCTTTTTCACAGATCCTGCCTATTGACTTCTGCATCACCTTAGTTACATTTAACAAGGACAGAATCGTGACATGGCGTCTCAGTTCCTCAAGTACGCGGTGCTTCTTCAGAAGTACCGCACCCCCCTGCTGGTGGTGAGCTGTGGGGGGGTGTTTGCAGCCAATATGCTGTACCATGTCTTCCCTGGCAAGTCCTACCGCCCGCTGTACCAGGCCTGGTACAAAGGAGAGCCGGTCACACTGTCGGAGAAGCTGGAGGGGGTTTTCCAGCAGGTAAAGTGTGTGTGTGTGTGTTTGCATGATTTATTGAGCCTTTTTGTTTCTCTCTTTTATCTCTCTCGTAAAATTATTTACAGGTGATGCAGATGAAAGATACAAAATATGTTACAGAGCTAAATAATAGCACAATATCTGTCTAAAAAATAAAGTTGAATCAATTGCACACAGATGTTACATAGTTAACTGACAAAAGATTTTAAATTAATATTTCATGGGGCATCAATGGGATTTTTGGGTTTGGGAGTAAAGCAGATTATTACAATTGCAGTGACATTTCAATGTACTTGTCATCCGTAGGTGTTAAAGGATTATGGTATCAGCTCAACCAAGAACTTTTCCTGCTTTGCCTCCTTCGGGTTCCATCCTGTCGGCGCCGGTGTTCCTTGGCTCCCTGCAGGGGCACAGATTGGAATCCCAGCAAACTTCAACAGCACCACCGATGACTTGAGTGGCATCACCAACCGCAGCATTTTCATCAACGGCCAAACGGTGGACTGGAGCAGTGATACCGGCTCTGCGCTAAAAGGAGCACTGGTGTTTTCCCCTGAGGCACAGAAGTTTGCCATGGCACGGGAGGTGGCCCGTCTGCAGTCCGGAGGACCGGTTCTGAATGCTGCTGTGGCCCCGGTCTGCCTGGGGGGGGTTTGGGTTTACAGTGTCCTTTTGAAGCAGGTGTTGGGGATCCACGCCGGGCCCCTGCTGTTTCGCGGCGCCGCGAACGTTCTGGCGCTCGGCTTTGGTGCCGTGTCTTACCTCCTCACCTCGGATGCTGTCAGCCAGTGGATTGACTACAGCTCAGACAGACGTGCTGCCAGGTTGTCACATGATTATGCCAAAGGAGGGGTAGAGTTCTATGATAAGATTCTGAGCAGAAACAAAACTTTGCGCACTCTGATGGGTCAGAAGGGAGAGGAGATGTATGCTTCCAGTGGAAACTTGTTTCCTGCTCACCTCCATCGGCTGAAACACACATCGTACACATCGAGGAGGGACGGGATCCTCTCTCTGCTCAACAAGGAGAAAGTTTGAAAGGAGACAGGAGGGGGGCTGTTGTGATTAGAATTAATAAATCAATGTCTCCGGGGCTCACAGGAACAACTGTATTGATTAATGTGAATTGTAAATGTCTCTGAATAGACTGTAGAGACTTACAGGGGTCTCAAAGCTCTTTTTTAGAAGTAACAAACAGGCCAAATAAATTATTATGCTTCTCGTTCTGTGTATTTTCTGTTATATTTTATGAATTGAGAATCCTGTTTGGAATGATAAGTGTAGAAAAACAGTTAATTGAGCGGTTCCTCCAGAATCATTCATCAAAACCTGAAACCCCTGAAATCTGCTCCTCCAGCAGTTGGTAGTTTCTCTACTAAGAAATAATCATGCAGCACTGGAAGCTTCCTGTTGCACACCATGGGCCCACATTTGGTCGTGGTGTTACAGCATCTGAATCATCCTCGTGTACAGTATCACTCAATGAAAGGCCAAAAAAATTCCATTATGGAACAAAACATGTTGAGTGTCTGGGGAATGGACGAGCACTTAAAAAAGCACTGTACAGTTGGGGTATGGCAGAAATGTGGAGCCTTATCAAAGCAGAGAATCCTCTCACAAAGAAGCAGCTGTTTGTAATGTTGAAAGAAACCTCGATATTCACAATATGAAGCTGGGTAATGTAGTGTTTTCCCAGTTCGCCTGTATACAAGCTCCAGCTTTTTTCGTTTGTCCTTATATAAATAGATAATCCAACATCACCATCCACTGTTCTTTCAGCTCAGGCCTGGAATAACCTTTACTGAGAGCAACACTGTGTACCCACACATCATTTGCATGACCCTAACTAATTTGTCGGGGATAATAATCTTAATATGCAGCTTATTGTGACGCAGAACTCCTCATATACTGCAGCCCCCGAGTTCCCTTAGGTCATCCGTCTGCATATTAAAAAGGTTCAGATATGGTTTTTTAATTACATTTCTAATCTTGTACCCGGTGGATTAAACTAAATATAGAGGCCTGTAATTATAGTGTTGCAGGCAGACATATATGGACACTTTTTACTTCATAATCCTCAGGGACACTGTTTAATAGAAATAATTGTGTTTGCCAGTTATTTTTTTCTCTCTCTGGCGAGAACGAGAAAATGCAATTTCTGATTAAATCTGGATCTTAAAAGCATGCAAACAGCAGAACCTGTGGAGTAACTCGACTGTTTACATGTGTGCCTTTGAGCAAGATACTGGATTTGTTCTATATCCATGCTTATGTAGCAGATGAGAACTTTCTGTAACCTTCATTGAGAAAGTTGTTTTTTTCCCCTCGAACTAATTATTCTCATTGTTTCAAATCAATCTACTTATCATCATAACATGGGAGAAAGTTGGAAAATGAAAAGTTGGGAGAAAAAAGGAACGTTCCTGTGAAGAATAAGAGAATGAAATCAAAGTGTTGGCTGGATTTTGAGTTTTACTTCATCATTTCCACGACTACAAAGTGGCTTTTGAGATGTGCACATGAACAACACTGGGCTTATTGTCCCGCTCTCGCCGCTCCGCTTCATCTGCTTACTTCATTGTTTGCCCCACTCTGATTCAACTGCACAATGGACCATTGTTTGTCGTAATGCAGGCTGTTTCTGTCAGGAGCCACTAGAGGGCAGTACAGCCCACATTACCGCTGCCACAATTTGCTACCATGTTTATTTTACAGTGTCTATGAATTACAGATCCATTCAATGTGAATGGGTAGAGTTGGACTGGAAGTGAAAGGAAATCAATTATTAATTCAGAAATTCTGCCATTTATAGAGACACATATTTTCTTAATGAAATTCAAGTTAAAAATACAAATATTCTCTCTCTCTCTCTCTCTCTCTCTCTCTCTCTCTCTCTCGCTCTCTCTCTCTCTCTGTGTACTTGTTTTTGTTAATTCATTTTGCAAGACATAATTTCCGAGCTCCTGCTTGAGGTTAGGCATGGACTGGTCATCTCTAAGGTTAAGGGCTGAGGTATTGGTTTAGGGTTAGGCATTTAGTTGTGAAGTTTGAGGTTCGTGTTATAATTATAATAACAGCAATTAAATAGCACTTTTCAAAACACAGTGACAAGATGTTCTACAGGTGAAGGGTTAGGGAGTGAGTTAGTGTCCTCACTGAGATGGAAGTCCAAAGCTGTGTGTGTGTGTGTGTGTCTGTTTGTGTGTCATGAGTAGTAGGCAGCTGCAAATATCCTACAGCTCGTGTGGCCAAATGAATTCAGCCTTTATTTTATTAGTGTATTACCATTGAGTAATGGTTTGGCCCCATTCAGAAAACTGGAGCGTATACTTACATGTGAATTATTTGGAAAACACATATCACAACACAAGCACACATGCACTTGTGCAGTATATTACAATGTGTATGTCTTTATATACAGTCTGTGGTTTGTGTGCATTAAAGTGAACACAAGTTTAAACATAGATTTAAACGCAGTGGGTTTAGTTCTTTTAGGGATCGCCTGTGTGTGTGTGTGTGTGTGTCTTTGTGTGTGTGAATATTAAGATTAATGGATCGCATCCCGCAGCGGGCTTCTCTCCCTCTCTCGCTCTCTCGTGGGGGTGCGTTCCAAAAGCAAGCAGCTCGCCTCCCGCTCCCCGCTGGCCCCGCCCCTGTGCGCCGGGTCCGACGCCATGACTCCGCCCGCCGCTCGCAGCCCCCGTGCAGGAGCAGGAGCAGCTGCAGAGGAGCAGGGACCGAGGACAACCACGGACACACTCCCGCTCGCGTCTCCGGCTGATCTGACGTCCCCCCTGCCCCCCCCCAGCTAAATTTTTTTGATATTTATAACCCCCTCCCCCCTTCACCCCCCCACCCTGGTGATTGCACATTTTTTCCTCCTCTGTTTTGATCACGCATGCGTGGGGATTATACATTTCGCACCGCGTCGACCTGACATGACTGCCGCCGCCGCTCGCCGGGTCTAGCCAATGGTTCCTGCGGGGGCTCCTCGCCTGTGGATCACCCGTCGTCGCCGAGCCAGTCGCATGGTCGAGCCCGGAGGAGGGCCCCCTCTGCTGGGTGTGGATGTGAGCGAGGCACCGCCGGACCTCGAGTGCTGAACACCGGAGGATGATGCTCGCGCTTCGTCGGCAGTGGGCGAACTGATCGTTGGATGTTCGGGCCACAGCAGCCCCCCCACCGACACACACACACACACCACCACCACACTCCATTTCCTCACACGGAGAAAAACATTGAATTGCTTTAAAAGCTGGACGCCCCTGGAGCAGTTGATGACGGTAAGAGAGAGGGAGGGAACCGGGGAGAGGAGGGAGAGAGCCCGCAGGCCAGCAGCTCCACACCGCCGACTGACGTTAGCTCGCTAGCTAGCTTAGCGCTGTCACTTTTAACCCAAGTTGCTACAACGTCGGCTAACATTGCGAAACAGCAGCGACACAACGCTACTCCGAAAGGGGGGGGGGGGGGGGGGGTGTGTTGCAATTGCACTCGTGCCTATTTAAGAGCGACCCCCCCCCCCCCCCACACACACACACACAAACCCCCCCAAGCAACAACACACACACATTAACACACATTTCCCCTGAATTAGCCTGTGCTTGTGGTTAGCTTGTGGTTAGCTAGTTTAGCCCATTCAATATCTCGCTGCTGACTTTAACATCCAGTGTGTTATTTTTTTTTTAAAACCACGTTTATTGAATCAGCTCAACTTCCCCACGTAATTCAGTTAACCAGCCCCCCCCCCCCCCCCTTGTTAATGGCTCATTCATTGTACAGTGCACACAAGGAGCCCTTTAATGACAGGGGGGGGGGGGGGGTCCCAGTTGGCGTTTGAATGGAACCAGTGCTTCTGCTGCTGTGGCTTTAAATGTGACATCGCTGTTATCACACACACGCAACAGCCATTGTTGGATTTGTGATCATTTTTTTGGGGGGTTGTGTTGTGGTGACTGACAGCTGATGCGGGGTCAGAGATTCTGCCTCATGTTGCTAATCAAGGTTTAAACCCGAAAACACACAGGGTCCGTCAGAGGGAACGTGTCCGGTCATGGAAGCAGATGCGTTCACGTACGTGTCAGATTCCAGAAAGAAGCCGAGGGCCTCGCGGTGCATAAGCTGCTTATTCCGCCTGTGCACGGAGGATACTTCATTGTTGTGTGAACTCCGGTGTGCAGGGTGAGCAGCTCCACGGATCAGGTTCATGGATGTGAGGGTTTATTCTATCTGCTGTGATGAGGCGTCCTCTTCTTCTCTTCTCTCTCTCTCTCTCTTGAGATGACGTAACCCTCCACCATCCGTGCCACATCTTTTTGGGTCGCAGTCGGTTTCCTCCGCTGCCTGCTGCTTGCCAGTCTGCATATGGTCCAGGCTCGGTCCTCCCATCGCTCCCATTGCTGGTCCTGCTTTAAAACTGCAGAACCACTTTAGAGACATATCCACTGATTTGCTCCTGAGCTGGATCTCAGATACAGGGGAGGAGGGGGGGCAGCCAGTGGATGAAATCCTGTAGCTATCTTCAGTTTCCCCCAAAAGCTGTGTGACCCCCAAGGATCTGTGCCCCCCATACCCGTCCCCTCACGCCCGGAACCCACCGGACATACTGTGGATATCCTGTGTAATTTCACTGACTCTTCAGTTGTAAGGTGAGACAGTGCGAATTGTTTTGACAAGCGCCGTCCACGTCTGAAGGAATCCATATGAACACTCAGTTTAACAGACACCCCACCCCCCCCTCCATCCCAAAATGACTTTGACCTTATGTTAGTGGCTCTTCTTGACCTGGATACATCTAGGATGGGGGGTGGGGTGATGGGAGCGGAGGCTGAACTACTTATCTTGGGAATTAGGCCTGCCATGTAGCACATTTTTAATATGGGACACCACTAAAGCTGCTGCATTAAGGATTATTCTGCATGAGATTACACTACTGGAAAAGTGTGACTGGCTCTTTAGCTTCAGTCCTCAGACATGTGAAGGGCTTGATACTCTGTGAAGGTCACTGATGCAGCTTTTTGTTATCAAATGCTGGTTTCGTCAAAATGCTGTATATTATATTTACTGGTGCAATTATTTACAGTGAGAAACACCCTGAGGAGTTAAGTGAACTCCACACTATTGTCTTCCCTTAATTATATGTTTTCAGCTACATCTTTTTATCTGATCCACCTGTTTTCTCGTTCCACACACTAAGTGATAATTATACCTTTGAAGGATGAAATGCATCATTCCTGCCTGGGCAGAACTGCTTCTTGCTTCTGTTGAAACCAACAGAAACACGGTGAAAGTCTGCAACCAGAGCTTGGACATAACACTGAGAGCAGAGTCCGGTTCTCTGAAGCAACCATCTTTAATGAGTAGTTTACAATAATCTGATTATTGGTCTTATTCTGAATAAGACATTATTTCAATAATCACATTTAAATGAGTTGCTAATAGAACATTCCATTCATATTCTTGTTTAAATGTTACAGAGCCTAGTTTGATTATGACTCACATGAACATTATTTCCACTACGTTATACGCCCGTCGTTCCCGCCAGAATTTAAACAGTCTAATTCAACTCAGGTTGTTCCCAGTATGATGTTATTGACATGATAATAATCAGAAAATGCTGCTTACATAAGAGTGGCTTATTCACACTACTGTCTTAATCGCTTTAATATCAGAATATCGGTTAGAACGACAACGTTGCTAGTGACAAACAGTGGAACTCATCTCTGTTAGCTGAAACACAAAGTGAGATCAAAGGCTGTGCTCTCGGTACCTAAAGATGAAAGTGAGGCTGACCTTTTTTCTCCTGAGGCATATTATATATCCTTACATGATGTGCTGAGGAAAATCCTGGATTGAAGTAAATTTCTTTGCTTGTTGTGCTGTCCAGTCCTGAAGAAGTGGACTCAGCTGGTGAAGATGAAATTGCCTGTGGCAATGGCCCCTCTTTGCTTGAGCTGTGCACCTGAACCAGCCCTCCCCATGGTTTACGACAGACGTGTGTGTGTTTGAGACGGAGGTAGAGAGGGCAGGGAGTAAGAAGCGATGGGAAGGGTGGGAGGGATGGGGGAAGAAAATGGAGGGGGTCACAGGTAATTGGAATTAACTTCCCCAGCTGGCAGAAGGCTGGGGTAGCCCATGGGAGCAAGCGAGTAGTCAGGGAGTATCATTAGATCCCGAGGCAAATTGGGAGTCAATTTCAACTGTGGATATGAAGCAGGGGCAAACTGTTTGTGACCCCTATCTCATTTTCAACCATTCAACCTCAGGATAGTATTTTGTTTTTTAATAACAATGATACAAAAAAACTATTCTGTCTCAGGGCATAACCTGCAGGCCTGTAATACATGCAGCATGAGCACTGCTAGACTCTGCGATGACAACCAGGCCAAACATACTGTAGTTGGATTAGATTTTGCCGGTCAGTTTTTCATCCCTAACTTGATGATATTCTGTTGTATCAAAGATGAAGGATGTGTATATATATTGAATAATGCTGTTTTACTGCCATCCACCAAACCCTCAGGGCTTTGGTGGATGGCTGCTAGAATCTGACTGCTCCATTACATCCTCCAAGGATTTTTTTTTTTTACCCCTGTATGTTTTCTGGTTGGTTGGTTTGTTTGTTTGTTAAATTTTGGTGCAGATTCAGGAGATTTTTTTTACTTTCCTTAACATTGCGAGATATGTTTTTTCCTCAACATTTACACAATTCCCCCACATAATAATTAATGGATATTAATCATGCACATTTAAGGAACTGATTTCAATGTTGTTAAGTGAGTTCAAGGGGACTGATGGGCCTTAGTGGGGTTATGTGTTCTATTACCATTCTAATTGAGGATAGAAGCGAGGAGACGCAGCCAATTCATGTCCACTTTGGCGTCCTGAGACCTCTCGCTAGCGATGAATCATTGTAACTCCAAGGGTTTGACGAGTGCCAGTCGAGAAGATGCAAAGAGATGACAGCCATCTGCTTAAACATCATAAACTGGGCCACATAGCAACGTGGTCAAAGGTCAACCATTGTTCTCGTCAGTTTGAGAGGCTGAGAGATGTGTATACACTGTGGGATGGGCTCAGAGTACAGAATGTTAGGGAATGAGTAGAACACTGTTTGCCTAAAGATCATGTGTTTTAGGTCTTGTGCAGAATCAGTGGATATGGGCAATAGAATAATATATAAATGTGTGTTATCTTCATTCACAGAGGTTTTAGCTGCTGGCTGATCTTCTGTCCTTCCAACATGAGTTCCTTTCTTGTCTGTTCCTCACTCACCTATTTCTTTTCTTTTTTTCTGAAACCCTATTTCTGGTTGGTCTCAACGTTATAAAGGCACTCGCTGCCACTTAGCATGGTGCTCAGTAGGGCTGACCGCTCAGTGTTGGGTGCTGCGGGCAAGATCAGAATTTGAAGATGGTAGCATTTGCAAATCTAATATTAGTTGGCTTATCGTTGCCAGAAGTGTTGTAGAAAAAGAAATCCAAGTAGTATTAGTGAGCTATCCCTCCTGCCAATTACAGTGTCTGACTGTCGATCTTATTCTGCAGTGGTTCATTTTATCTCCAGTTGAGTGTTAATAACATCCTCCTGTTTAACCAAGAGAACCAGCTGTCGGCCCATTTCATTCTAACCCAATGGAAAGATCACAGTACTGTATGCAGTCAAGAAGAATGTAAGCTTACTCATTAATGGGATCGGTTAGTTCGGACTTACAGCGGGAAGACAGCGACCGTTTATTTCTTGAATGTAATGCATCCTGCCAATTGCCGCATTCAGAAATATTCCTAATGTGGATCAGGCCAACGCAATTATGATTTAGCATAACATTGCACAGGGTAACATAGCACTCACAGATCACCATGATTGTCCTGAGCCACAATTCTTTCTGGCAGCACTTAAGTAAACATCCATTAACATGAATATCCTGCAAGGTAGCTCCCAGGAAGGCAGCTAGTCAGTGTGGTGTTGCTGGGGTGGATATGACACATGGGTCCTCAGCAAAAATCATCTAGCAAGTCCCAAACACAGCTGTGTATACCCTGCACGAGACACCGCAGCTACCGAATGCCAGGACTAAGGTGCCTCCACAGATCCAGGCGTCCAAAATAGAAAGCAAGTAATGCCATATTAATAGGGACACATTCAGACTGGCTACAAAAGAAAGCTATATCAAATATGGATGCATCTGTCAGGCTAGTAGCACAGACGTCTCAGTGTAATTTAGAAAGTAAGGGAGAAGACTTGCATGTTGTTATTTGCTGCCTGTGAACACTGGGACCAAAATAACAGTGGCCTTGTGAATAGCGTGTAAATGATTGGTGGTAGATTCACTTCTGTCCTATTTTACTTTGGAATGAAGTGTTTATTCATAGTCGCACAGTCATAGTATTGTTCCGTCTTGTTCCAAGATTTTATTTTGGATGTGATATTGTCAGATCAGGGTCACATTCTCTCTTTCTCTCCCTCTCTCATTCAAAAAATACACAACATTATTAGAGAGAATTGTGACTCTACATGCATGCACACCATCAGAGTTGTATCTGAATATTCTTGACTTTAATAATCATACCACTGTCATACCACTCTGTCGTCTGATCCAACATGTGCAGAAAGAAAACTCTTTATTACCTCTGCCAGGGAGCTTGTGTTTTTGTTTGTCTGTTACTTAGAAGGATTTAACAAAACCTCTCTTCTGATGTCCATGCAAGTTTGTAGAGGGCTGCGGCACAATGCAAGCAAGGACCTGCTCAATTTCAGTGTCAGATACAGGATTTCTCTATCACTTTTTTCATTCATTCATGGATCTTGAAAAAAATCAAGCATTTTTAGGGGAATGATATTTGTGTGTGCAATTTGGCGGAGATCCAGATCATAGTGAATTTATATTTGGTTTCATAAGGGAAGAGTTGGGCCTTGGTGGAGGGACGGCTCCACTGAGTGCCCTTCTAGTTAAGCTGTTTTTGTCATTGATGATTTAACAAATGACTTGTGCCTTGTTAGTGCCTTCTCAATTGTTGCCTGTATGGTACAGTTTGTACAGTATATCACATTCTAATTTAGTCTTTGAGATCCACGTAGTTGTTAGTGGTTGAGACAGGTATCTGTCCTGACCCACCAGACCATCTCACATTGTGAAGAAACAGTCCTTGTCCTGTCACACTAGGATCTGTAAAATGGAGTTAGCCCTCAGAGGAGCATCCAGTGAAGACAAAATATTTTAGGTGTTGGGAAATCCAGGGGGATGTCATGCAACATGAAATAAATTATGAAATTCTTTATGTTTTAGGAGATAATAGAGAAATGTGCTATTTTTGCTACTTCATTCCTGGCAAATAATCACAGGAAAGTATAAAATAAACCTCATCTGAACCTCATTTAAAAGATGACCCCACACAACACTTCTTTACTCCACTAGGCAATGGCAATGCAAGGAGTGGCTCTAGATATCTGTTGTAATTAATCAAGCAGTGTCGTCCTCATAATGAGTGTTTTCTAACCCAAATTCAGGAAAATGCAGGGCAAGATTATACCAACATGCCAGGAGATAAAGCTAGATTATGGTTTATGAGCTGTGAGTTAGACCGAGCAAGCCATGCAGGGGTTGGATTAATAGAGTAGAACATAAAGCGATTAGGGATTGAAATGATCATTCATCATTCATCACCAACAGGTATGAGACCACAACAAATTAGACATGTATGCAAGTTTTTCCTCATTTAATAGTTTGACCATTTTCATTGTCTCTGTCAAACAAACCAATAGTCATGAAAAGAAGAACCTGCATGCATTACTTGTTTCTTGTATATTTTGAATACATGCCACTTGTTGAAATGTCTTTACTGTGTCATCTTGTGTCAATTGTAACCGCTCAGCTCCACTCGTTCCTTTCCCTCAACATATCCACTCCCTCATGTCTGACTTTCTCCTCAGCATATCCACCCGGATCTCTGTAGCCTGCAGGGGTTGGTCTCAAGAGCCAGTTTTAACCAGTTTATTGCTGTAATGATAAGAACTGAAATACTGACAAGCTCCTGGTCAGTTGATGCTGCTATTGCTCATCATCATCATCATTTTGTGGTTTGACCATGGGTATTTTTGGTTTGCTCTCTGTTATTTCCATGGTTTAAATGGACAAATAAGTAAAACTTTAACATTTGTTTCATCTGTCTGCTAATACATGTTAGCAAGCAGCTCAGACAGTGATATGAAGTTGTGTGTTTGAATCTGGGCACAATTCAAACCCACATATACATCTCAAATGTAGTTGGAACTTGGCCGCTGCATGTTTTGATGGGAATTAGTGCAACAATCTTGGTCTTCAGACTGCGACTTGAAACAGTGGGATAAAGATGATGAAGTCAGTCCTTTCTCACCACCACATCCACGTCATCATATTATTTAAAAGTGTTTCATGTGAAAGAGGACTCCTCTCCTCTCCTGTGCAGCCCCACCCCCACCTTTACACTCCTCAGGTATGTGAGTACAGCTGGCTCTTGACTCTTTACTCTAGAGTTATGCTTGAGTGCGTGTTCTGGCTTGTCCTTCCCTTCACCATCAACCTTCCCATTTTCTCCCAAAGTGTGTACACTCTGCAGCACTCGCACTCCTCTGCACTTTTAGACATACCCACACTG
Source organism: Limanda limanda (assembly GCF_963576545.1). Classification (NCBI taxonomy): domain Eukaryota; kingdom Metazoa; phylum Chordata; class Actinopteri; order Pleuronectiformes; family Pleuronectidae; genus Limanda; species Limanda limanda. The sequence goes on along the minus strand of NC_083651.1, from coordinate 23,780,426 downwards.
CTTCCTAAAGGTGCCTTGTGCCCATTTTAATCTGTTGCTTGTGCAACCTGAGCTTAGCGTGCACGCACATGCGCGTGTGTGTGTGTTGGCTTCAGATCCTCAGGTCTGCCTTTCAAACAGCTGCTTAAAGAGCCATGAATATCTCAGAGGGTCAAAGGACACAGTTGCTTACGAGCAGTGGGTCAGAGCCAAAAATGGACGAGGTTCCTTTTTCTGCTGTGTCCCCATTAGAATTAGCAAGGTTTCACATATTTATTTTATACTGCCTAGCAGTGACTATATTAATATTTGGAGTTGGTGCCATAACAGGCGAAAAGACATGTTTCCAGCTTTAGGTAATCAACTGTTTTATAAACACTGACAGTAAGAGTTACAGTTTCTGCAGAAAATTGTGCATCAATTTCCATGATTCTAATCCTGAAATTCCCTGCCCCCCTTTTCAAACATGCAGTGTTTTGTCAATTGACGTGGTTATTTCCTGGAGATCAACAGTTTACACGGTAGAACCTAGTTTAATCTGCTGCTTGTTTTGCTGTGAGATCTGGAGGAAGCGCAAAGGGACTGCATATCCAACTCCAGCACGAACAGACAGAGCAGTCTAAAAACATAGGGCATCAGGGCTTCCTCCACTGGCTTGTTCTCTTTTTTTCTCTCCGTTTCATATCCTTACTGCTCGTGAATTCAAAATTTAGCCTCTGCACGATTCCCTCTCTTTTTTTGTCAACAGATGGCTGCTGGATTTAGACGTGTGAGCATGTCATCAGCGTACATGTGAGATGAGTAGCGAAGAGAGCAGGAGGGGACAGGGTCAACGACATGCGTAGTGATATCTGGTTACAAAGGCTGACAGGCTTGCTTTTTAGGAGGGTGTGTCCACCCACGTGATCTTTGATCTGAACAGTAACCACACAAACTCTTTTGACATCTGAATCTTACATCATGACTATCGCTGACCTAAAGCAGACTTTTGTTTTTGTTTCGATCTGCACCAAATTGCACACACTTGCCTAAACAAGCCAAATTTGTGGATTCATAAATTCTTATCTTAGAAATAAAAGAAAATGTTGAAGAACACAGCAGCTCACTTTGTAAAAGAAAGTGAAACTACATTCCTGGATCCAGCATTTGATCTGGATCCGGTCCAAAACCTGCATTGATCCATACCACACCTTTCCACCGAGTTTCATGGTATAATCTGTCCATTAGTTTTTGTGTAATCCTTCTTACCATCAGACAGACAGACAGATAAAAGCAGACAGTCATTTCCGACAATTTCTCAAACTGTTTTGTGATATTAATAAATAGATTTTCCAGTATCGATATTGGCAAATTTATGTTTATATAGAACATTACAGAAAAACCTTATCTTACAAATTAACAGTCATTTTACTGGTTTTTTTTCAGCAGACGTACAGGAAATAACAAAAGGACTTGAAATTGAAACTGAAGAGTCTCAATTAGTTAAATGACAGCTAACAGCTGTAATATGATTAAAGTAAAGTAGTTTGTTAACTAGTGAGCATGTGAGGTTGTTAAAATGTACCTTTCCATTGTGCGATCAATTTATCGCACTTTCAGTCTATTGATCTGTTGTGTGTGTGTCTGGTGACAATGTATGTACCGTATCAGCTTGTTTTTCTGTGGGTATTTGTGTAGATGTTTCTATGTGTCTGATAGCCTTTGGTTGGCAGCCATTCTCAGTAGGAAAAACAAATTGCAGTGTATGTGATTTTGCACTGTCAGGTCCCGTGTGTGTGTGTGTGTGTGTGTGTGTGTGTGTGTGTGTGTGTGTATGTGGGGGTTTGTTTAAAGAGAATATTTGTGTGTGCAGAAAGAAAGTGACCAAAATGGACAGTCATACCCGCAGACAATCTATGTGTTTGTGTGTCAGATGAGAAGGAGAGCACCGAGAGAACATGAGAACAAGATTGAGTGTGTGTGTGTGTGTGTGTGTGTGTGTGTGTGTTGGAGGAATAGGCAGCCTCGCTCCTTCTTTCTGGGGCAGTCTATCAGGCAGGGAGGCAGCAGGGAGGGATAATAACAGAAGCTGTTACATTCTTGTGGTTTCTCTGATTTCAGCATGAGGCTGGGGGGAGGCTGGCTCCGGCTGACTCATGGCTGCTCTGCATGCTTTGTCTCTGTCAGCCTCTGAGCCGGCATGGACGCTGCTAGTACAAGGACAATACATGACATTTCTCAGACCCTTTAATCCAAGACACATTAATTACAAGATCATGAATCCCTGCAGGTTTTGTACCTCTTGCTCAAGCATCAACCTGGCAACTGATGAACACTGGCCGCGCTGCCACCGTGAGCTGCAGCAATGATTTAAGTTCGGAGTTTGTCATGTGAGGGTTGTTCCTCAGCTTCAGATACTATACTTGCAAACTTATCCTGCTGTGTGTTGGCTTGTGTTTCAACACAGTTGCAGTTTATGGATTTCTAGAGGAGTTGATAAATTGCTAAAGCTACATGAATGCAACAAAGCACTCACACTTATCATCTCTCATCATTGATCAACTCCAACAACAGCAAGCCCTGTTGAAAGACCTGGCTGTGTATATTGGTTGGAAGCAAATGGGATACTTTTGTGTTTATGTTAGGGCTGGGCAATAAAACAATATCAATAATCGTCACGATCAAGTTTTCATCAATAGCAATACAACAAAATATAATAATATATATATCAATACATGGCTTATACATTGTCCACAGTAAATGTATTAGATATTTTGCTGTTTTAAGAGTGTTTGTCATTCTCTGCTCAAAGAGTTTAAAACTACCACTTTCACCCAGGAGCTAAAATCAGTCCTTCCACATAAAGAAATACATAAAAGTTGTTTCTGATATTTTGCCCAGTCCTATGTTCAGTGGAAACAAGGTGACGAAAGGGAATCGTAGACTGATTTTACAGGAAGTAACCAAATGACAAAATCCGGTGTTGATCTGGAAGTATATATCTTAAGTATGTGAACTGCAAAAAAATAGTTCAGTGACTTCTGGACATACAGATGCATAAATACAGACATAGATTAAAAATGTCAAATGTCAAAATTTACAACATTATAACCATTATAACCATTGTTTTATACCCAAATCAGTACATTTGTTTCTTGACCATAGTGGGTATCGTTCCATAGTCTGGGTTTGCACTAATCTTCTTCTGTAAAATCAGATTAATGTCGAGCTGGCATACCCTTTGTCTAACCTGGTTTTTGAGGTTGTTGTATAAGGCCAGCGCTGCAGAGGAAATGCCATCTGCCAACTTATCACAACCACAAATGCATAACCTGCACTGATGCAACCATGAAAAAAAGCCACAGTGCAAATTTCAATTCACACAGCAATACATTTATCCTGAATACATGACGTCAGCCCAGAATAGCTTGACGTTTGATAAAATGTTTAAACGTGCAAATACAGAGGTTTGCATTGTTCCAGCTGATCACATGACAGTTCTTCAGAAAATAGGTTTAGTTAGTTTGGTAAGCTGCTTTATTGTGACGCACTATTCTGTATGAAAGCTGTGCCCGTGCTGTCAGAAGACAAAACGTCACACACTCAAAAAGCCTGACGTCGGGAGGTTCACTATCGGCTGTTTGAGCTATAAACACAGGTATTCTGCACAAAGCACACTGCCGCCTTTTCATTTGGATCAGTTCAGTTGCATATTTCAACCTTCACTCGTCAGGACATGTGAAATAGTGGACAAATTGCGGCCTGAATATTTTTGCTCTAGCAGCTAACCCTTTTTTCTCTGGTGTGGAAACGTTGTACAAAGTATGAGGCGACTGTCAGGTGGGCCCACGCTTTCCTGTTTTTGCTCTGTTTACCAACCACAATGTGTTCCACACACCTCGATCTCTTCATCCTCATCTCGTCTTGCAAACCTGTGGTACAGAGACATCCCCTAACACCTCACCCACACTCATGCTCTCGTTATACGAGCCTTACAATACATCAGCCAACTGTTTAATCATCAGCTCCAGTGTTGAAGTGCCTCTTGCTTCTTGAGTCACCTGTGTTGCTACAGGGGCTTCAGGCTGTTAACCTGTGTTACTAAATAGTTTGTAGTTGACCATAATCCTCCCTACAGACATGTTTGTGTCTGTATATATTGTTTCCTATCTAGATATTGTATAGGTCTTCTATCTTGAGCTTTCTTGGTACTGCTACCCACTTCCCCTGTTTGTCGTCATTGTTCCCTCGCAATGTTTTTGCCCTCCTCCCACTCATACCAGTGATTAACATGTGTTTTTTGTGAGCCAATCACAAACTGACTCACAAACTGGCTCCAAGTGAAGGTGAGAACGCACTCCGATCCGATAGCAATCCGATCAGGCCAGACCCAATTTCGGAGTTTGTTTGAAATGCTATGGAAACAAACCTGGAAGTACACAAATATTTCATGATGGAAAAAGAGGTGCAATACTTGAAGAAGATGCCAACAAAGATTTTGAAGACCGTGTTGATGAGTAGACAAAAAGTGTGCTTCCTGCAGTGGAATTTGTATGACCTATCCTGCCTTCATCATGCTCTACCAGGGGCCACCCCTCTCCTGAATGTTGTGTAAATGTTCCTGTTGTTATGAACATGTAGAATCCCATCTACTGCTGCGTTGTTCATGTATGAAAAGCAATCAGGACACAGTTTGCATTCTCATAGTCAATGTCTGGAAAGGGCCCCAGAGACAGAAGTGTTTATTCAAGGCTACTTCCAGTTTGTGTGAGGGGGAAACAGATAATGGACAGGGCCGGTTGGAATACCTCTTTCACAGTTAGACCTGTAGTAGCTCCTTGGTGTATGCAGGCAATGCTAAAGCTGCTTTCACATGATCAGCATCATAATGCTTAATGTGTTACTGTGTTGGGAGTATTGATCCCCCAACTTAGCACCTGTGTTAAACTTCCTTTTGCACCAATACTCAAAGTTACAATCTATCCCATTTCTGCGTAAAAGGCATACATACATTTGTTTTGTTGCACCTATGCCATTATTGTCCTTGAAAGACTCAAATTAATTCAAAACATTGATCTTATTTAATTTAATTAATCATGGACATTAATTCAGAACCAGATACTGTTGAGTTGTTAAAGATGGTTCTGTGGGAGGAGTTGATGGAAGACCTCTACAAGATATTCAACACATATATGTGTGCGTTGCTTGTTCTTTATGGTTTATGGTGTCAAGGGAGCTTTTACTCCCTAATGAAGAGAGGCTGATTCACTTGCTGCTTATTGATCCTGCATGCTGTTAAACACACATTCAAACCCACTTGGAGTGGTGGTGGTGATGGTGGTGGACCTTTTATCAAAATTAAAGTAGCTGTAGATCTAGTAGTGCTGACTGGTGGATGCTGGAAACTGTCGTATGTTTCCACTGTTAAGTTTATGGAATAAAGATGCTGGTTATCATTACCTCTGCTAAGCTAAGGAGTCCTGGACTTTTTCACTTCCTTTAACATTATGAGATCGGACCTTTTTTTTGGTATTTTCACCAATCTCCAGTTTTATATTGGATGGCTCTTGATGGAAAGAATCTGACATATTTAGGGAAGTGTTATCTATCACTGTGTGCTATTTGGTGGAACCAGCACCTTTCAATGGCACTGCATCAATGCACCATCTAATTCTCCGGACAATGACCCTTTCTATTTACTCATTGGCTCCATGGGACATGACATGAACTTTGTTCAAGGGAGCTGAAAAAGTAAAGTCTGTTTAATATCCGGTTTAACTGATTTGGAAATTTTCCCTCACACAAACATTCATGTCCAGAAAATGTCAGGTGCATAGCAGCTAACCTAGCAGCAGCAGAAATGGCGGTGTGCTTGGTACGAAACACCTGGCCTCCCTGCTGGTGGGGCAGGAATGTGCCGGGCTGAGGTGGATGCGGGTGGAAATTTGCAGCGTTCTCAGAACCCCCCCTGGTAACATTTAAAGGTGCCAGTGTCAGCAGGAACAGCACAAAATAAATCTGGGGAATGTGCTACTTTAATCAAACCATCATCACAGTTTCTCTCTCTCAGCTGCATTTTTATGTCTGTGCGTGTGTGTGCAACTGCTTGTATTGTAAAATCGCTCTGACTTGCTCCACTGATCTTTTATAGCTGGAAAAGTTGACATTTAGTTAAGCAGCTTTTTACTTCTAAGGAGCCTATCGCAACTTAAATAAACTGAGGAAGTCTGAAAGCTCTGCAGCAAACAAATTCAGAAAGTGTCATAGCTTAGTAATAACTGTCGCCTATCAATCATTGCTGCATGCTGGTAACAGGGTCCATCCCAGTTAACTAGAATAAACCTTTGTGAGACGACCCTGAGAAATTAAAAAGAAAATATGGTGTTTTTTGATTTCAATCAATTATTGAACCAACCATGTGCCTTTTTGTATTATATTTCTCTCAGTGGTTTGACTGCAGGTTGAATAATTTCTAGGCCTGACCACTGTAAATGGAATATTTGGATGTTACTGTATTTATGGAGCACCGGCAAGTTGTCAGTCCCAGAGTTGACTGAAAGCAGGATACTTCAAATATCTCCACCACTGTGAACTCTCTGCTACTGTATATGTTAATGCAAATCCTCAGCTCCAGTCAAATACACTATAGGTGTGTGTAACTGCAAACAATGTAATCAAATATAGTTGTTTTTTTTACTGCAAGTTTCCATATTTCCAGAGGATGTAACGTTTCTCGTGGTTCGGACCTCGTTTCTTCTTTAATTTGTTGACTCTAATGTGCATTGGGGTTTTCTAATCTCAAGGTTATTATCCATCTTGAGTTTATTAAACTGCTACTTAACTAGTTCCAAGGGCGTGATCACCCAATAATGGTTAGGACAAAGCCGTCACATGACACAATACAAGATGTGTATTGAGTAATACACAAAGCAGCAGCTTTCCTACCTTTTATCTAGAGTAATCATTTTGTGATCTACATGTGTATATAGTGTTAATTGTAAAATGAAAAGGAATTTTGTCACATTAGCCTGCAGCGGCGGTAGCAGGCTCTAGTTAGGGTTCTGTGTTTCTATTGTTCCGTAGCAATAAGATATTGCAGACATGTATCTCGGTTTTGGTCTCAGATTCACAATTGTTACATCCGGACTGATTTGTGGACATACTGAACTTTAATGTGCACTATTTAAATTAGTGTATGCTTTTGCGTTTAATATTATGTCAACTTGATCAACCATAGAGAGGAAATAATTACATGCCTGCCTTCTATATAATCCTGAGCAGCTGTGAAAGAGTTTTAATTCAGCCTGTGGAGGACATATTGAGAAGCACAAGGTTTCACCTCAAGAGGTCACACAACCATTTATAATCTCTCTTAATGATATAAATAGCTGGAAAAGCCAGATGAAACGGTTCAGAATGACACATTAGGAAGAAAACATGTTGTTGAGTTTCCGTCCCTCCGTGTGTATTTAGCTCTGCAGCTGGAGGAAATGCATGTTAGCAAGGTCAAGAGGGGGAAACGAGAGCAGAGGTAGAGAATGGAGAAGAGATGCTCATGTACGGAAGAAGGGACACAACAAGAGGGGGTGGGGCCAAGATGACGGAGCGGTGTAGCAGCAGAGGAGGAAATGGTATGAGAAGGCACACAGAGGATCAGGGTAACATGGAAAGAACATAGAAGCTCTGTAAGGGGTGAGGGGAAGAGAGCAGGATGTGGATTGGATGATATGGTAATGAGGACATCATGACGGTTGGGTGAGGTGCATCTCGATGACACGAGTGCCACAGAAACATTGTCCAGAATGAGCTGAAAGAGCGGCTGCGGATGTCTGTCAGCTTCCATTATCATCTGCATCTTTGATTCAGGAGGAATCTCTGTGACTGGTCTAACGTAGTATAAATGGCTCTTTGTGTGCATGTGTGTGCACGTATGTACGTATGGAGAGGGCTGCTCCTTGCCACTGATGACTGTAATTTGCATAATGGCTTCACAGGCCGTAATGACGCCTAAAGACAGGAGAGGAAAAGAAGAAAACTGTTTAAATGAAAGCTGAGATCAAGGAAACTTGATTCAATACCAATTTTTTAATTCCAAATTTCAGAAATGTAGTTGTTACGGGTTGGGTGACGTGAAAAATATGTCATCCTCCAGAGATTGTGCTTCACTGTGCTTATATTGAGGCCATTGTGTTGCAAAGTCAAACACAAGCATGAATCAAAAAATGCTCCATGAAGAAACAATAATGCGCTGATGCAATAAGTTCATCAGAATGAATGAAAAGATGCGTAGTTTTCATAATATGTCAATAAAAAAGCTAAATTAAGGGGCCATTTTAACATTTATATGTGTCATAGTTGTTTATCCATATTGTCAACCGCTAACCTTTAGCTTCCTGACTGACTCGCCTTATTTGACCCTTGTGGTATCAATGTTTATTCCTCTGTAACAGTAAGAAACCTTTTTAAATCCACCTTGTTATCAGCAAAATTGTACATTGAGTGTATAGACTTGGTAATATTGTGCACAAAAACCTTATCATTGAGTTTCAGCCTCTCCTCAGAAAGGAAACCATACTGTAGCAATCAGATTACAGCCACCACTATATGACATCGCCGTTAGCCAGGGCCACATATGGCCACCCCCCCAAAAGGAGGTCAAAGGTCAGTCGCTGCCCACATTCCTAAAGCTTGAACTTCCCTGCCATCCCTCCTCCCCCACTTTGACACATGTTAAATGCTTTGTCTAAATCCATCAGTTACACACACACACACACACACACACACATACACACACTAAACAGCGCTGTCTGCTGTTGTTGCCCTACATAAGAGATCATTAGGATTGTGGGCTGTGGATGGGGGTTAGGGGGGTAATTGGTGCACTATAAAGAAGAGTGCAACACCAAATATTGGTGTGGTTAAATTTGGTGGTAGGTGAATGCAGGTGAGTGAGGTCCTATTAGAAAAAAAAAAAAAAGCACAGGCTAGGGTTAGGGTCCTTATTTCAGATCCGGAACTTGCAGTGTTAATTCCAAGCGTACGTCTTTCTCTATGAAGACATGAAGATCTATAATATGACACTGGATCAGGCCATGTTCGTGTTCGTGTCACGCAGATCTCTACTCTGTGTACAGTGCGTATTTTATCCCTCTGTTCTTATTTCAACATAAAACACAGAAAGAGAGACAGATTTACATTGAATTTTAAGCAGTTTTTCCCCCCCTGGTCATTTATAATGAAAACTCACGACGATCACAAGCTGTCTGCAACATCACACACACACACACACACACACACACACACAGGCAGTGGCACACATCTGTAATTGACCACCTGTTCGTCTATGGCCTAGTTTATGCTTTATGAAACGCTGTGGAGGAGCGATGCACCATTCCTTTGGGAGTCCTTACTGCTCGCCTATTATTTCAATTGTTCCACAGCAACACAAAGGGACCGAAAAAGAACAAAAATAACCCATATTTTCTGTTTCTTTTGAAGGAATTATGGGTATAAATAGAAATGTGTGGGGCAAATGAAGTTCAGTCTTCAACCCAAATTTGAACTGGGAAAGGCCGCTGTCTCTGGTGCAACTTTCCCTTTTGAAGATTTTTATTCGGTTAGTATGAATGAAAAAGTATGGGGAGAATCATAGTTCACTATAGTTTGGTAGTAGCTTTACAGCTTTACTTCTGTGTGTGTGTGTGTGTGTGTGTGTGTGTGTGTGTGTGTGTGTGTGTGTGTGTGTGTGTGTGTGTGTGTGTGTGTGTGTGTGTGTGTGTGTGTGTGTGTGTGTGTGTGTGTGTGTGTGTGTGTGTGTGTGTGTGTGTGTGTGTGTGTGTGTATCCTGATGAAGTGGAGCGACACCCAACCTCATGTTGATGTTAGATTACCTCTGTGTGCGTGTGTGTGCATGTGTGTGTTGGTGATATGTATTGGGTTTGTTTATATGAAGGGTGTGTATTCCTGTGTACAGCCGGGAAGACTGCAGGAGCATCTGTGTTTGCAATAAGCTGGAGGAGCCCACCAGTGAGGGGAAGCTTTGGGGTCAAGAGCCCTCATGCGCGCACACACACACACACACACACACACACACACACACACACACACACACACACACACACACACACACACACACACACACACACACACACACACACACACACACACACACACACACACACACACACACACACACACACACACACACACACACACACACACACACACACACACACAAACTGACACACACACAAACTGACACACACACTCTCTGGCCTGTTTGTAAGCTCTGCTGACTGCAGGAAGCAATAATGGTAGCGTGTTTCCGGAGTTCCGGAGGGTTCTCTCAGGGGAGTGTGGCTGTCCTGTACGGCTCAGCAGAGCAAAACTGAAAAGAGCACAGCCGAGCAGGAAATTATTGCACATTGTGAATAGAATGCAATAGAGTAATAGAAAATGGTACAGTGAAGAACATCACAGAGAAAGGTAAAACCAAAATTGTTTGAGCATAATGAAATGTATCGTATCGTAATCATTTAAAGTCCCAAGCCGGTGAGAAAGCACATTGTAGAACTGTAAGTGAATGGTTCCATACTCTGCTCCTGTGTCTTAAAGTCGTCTTCAGCTGGATGGCAGGAAAGTGTGAGGAAGGGAAAAGAGGAGGGACGGTGATGCAGCCTGTGGAGAGTGTCTGTGTGTCAGAGCTCATCAGCTGTGTGTGTGTGTTTCCCCCCCCCCGAGTATGAGCCGGCGTTAGGAGCTGCGTCCCTCAGTTCTTCCTTCCTTCCTTCCTTCTGCATGGCTTCGTCCCTGCTTCCCTTTCTGCTCATCTCACTGGTCCGTTCGCTCGACTTCCCAAGCTGGCGGCGCTGCAACTAGCATGTGTGTGGCTCGCAGGCATTCGTGGTCGTGTGTCTAAACTTATGCTGTTTACAAATATATCGTTGACCTAGAGTATGACCAGCTTTACGGCCAGTTGGATATTACCTGCGAGCTGTCAACCAACACTTCCTGTAATGCTTGAATACACTTCCTGTACTAGAGCCTCACCCACTGCACAATAAACACCACCTTCGTACGAACCCCACCTACGCTCCAAGTTGCTACACACAGGAGATTCACCTTGGTTTAAAAGATGATGGTCTAATAACCATTGGCAACTCTTTTAAAACTTTTTTTTTTGTTTAGTTATATATATATATATATATATAACACTTTGTGGTTTGGCTTTTTTGAATCTAATGGAATCATAATTCTTGCTGTTCTGTGTTTGAAACCAACCTTGAATGCACTTATTGTTGGTCGCTTTAGAAAAAACCTCAGCTACAGGATATGAAATGCAATATCATTTAGCTGACGTCACTAAATGACAACATAAGCACCCCCCCCCCCCCCCCCCCCCTTGTGGCATATGTTTGTGTGTAGCCTGAGTCTCCCGAGGTGACAGGATGGCCTGTGGTGGCCTCACATATAGATTTGTGTACATGCACAGTGTGCACACAATCTGCTCTCGGTCATGAGGTTAGTGCTGATATACAGTGACAAGCAACTCAGACATGCAGTGCCCTCCAAAGATCTATCCACACACACACACACACACACACACACACACAAACACACACACCCAATGGGATCACATCGGTACAAATGCAGTGGCTCTCGATGCCGGGGCCGTAACCCTTGTGGAGTTATTATGTCTCCTGTCGTACTAGATCACTGGAGAATAACAAGGGAAATGCAAGGGCACAAAACCCATTGAAATGGCATATGTTGCCCAAAAATAAATATATATGTATAGAAAAAATGAAGACACTGCTGCAGCTGCAAAAAAACACAGACAATAGCACGACTCTGTGTTTACGCATGGTCACAAAGAGTTTGACATGTATTATTATTATATTAAATATATGTGTACATTATATATATCAAACCTGAATCACATACAAATGACTACTATAAAAGATTAAATGAAAACATACAATATATGCTAAAACCATTATGTCTCATCAGACATTTTTCTGTCCGTGTAAACCCGACTTTAAGCCACATTTGAGCGGTTTCCAATCTGGGCAGTCAAAGGAAAGCAGTGAGGCGTGGCGTCATTAATTATCGGCTTTGGTTTGTTCTAAATGGAGCGGCTTCAAATTGAGTTATTGTTATTTATTCTCGCTGATGAGCAGACTGGGGCCCCCTCTGCCCCTCTTCGTTTCCCAACTGATCACGAACAGCTCCGGCCAGGCACGCTGATGGTTAAATGATCAAATTGAAGGTATTGATCAAATTGTGACCAGAGTAAATTTGTTTTCAGAATTAAGTATAAATGAATAATTTCCAAAAAATGCATTAATTGGCTTCTATATATCGAACCAGGCTGCTGAAAGTGGCGATTGGGTTATTGCATTTACTTTTCACTCTGTTGTTGTTGTTCATGATAATCGCATGCTGAAATAATGACACATGGACGGTTGCAAACCCTTTCCTCTCATCAGGTACAGTGTCTTGTGTGATAGAGCCGTGCTGCTGTGGAGTTTCCACATCTCCTCCTAGGGAATCTCCTACTTGCCTACTCATTGACATTCTTTTCTCATGAAGCCAGTCTTTCTTTGCTGTTCCACTGCGCTTGTACAGACTTGTTTTACAGTGTTGCTGCCCTCCAGAGAAATCTTTTTGTACTCTAAGTTGGCTCTAAGTGTTCTGTTCAAACAGAAGGGGATTTTGTTACCTGTGTCATATAATATAAAAAATATAAATATAAACACATTACAGGTAACATGGTCTTATTTTTAATGGATTTCATAGATCACTGACATTAATGATGCCGCATTTCATGTTGCTGTGTCCTCTCTTGTGTCCGATCCCTGACTTCCTTTTCCTCCTCTGTGTCTTGGCCCCTTGCAGACCCTGGTAGGAGCGTGATGAGCGCGCGCTTCCGCTTGCCTGCTGGCAGATCCTACAATGTCCGGGCGACGGAGCTGGAGCGAGACAGGCCGCACACACAGGTTGTGTGCAACATACTGCTGCTGGACAACACTGTCCAGGCGTTCAAAGTCAGCGTGAGTACCCCTCCTCCACTCCAGTGTCCTACTGTTGATGCAGAGCCTGTGCGAAGTGAAGCAGGAACATTTTTAATTACAATCGTTTCCTACAGACTGCAGGCTTGCGGTAACAAAGTAAATACCTGTGAGACGTGAGATGTGTGACAAAATATGTTCCCCCTGGGGATATGATTCAGTCAAACCTGAACATACAGATCTATTACATGTATCTTTTTGTCTCATTTAGACCTAAGGGGGTGAATAAAAGAACGCTCTCAAACCTGAGCATTGTTTGAATTGATCCCTTAAAACCTGAGGGCTTTGTGAAGAGTTGACAGAATTTGGCAATGTTCGAAAAAACCTTCAATTTCTCAGCCTCTGAAGCAGATAGACACATGAAATATGAAACATTTTATAGTGTTAACATTTGGCTCTAATTGTGAATCAAAGGTTTTTCCATTGAGTTCATGACACATTTTTTAAGGCAATAAAGCTGGCAAACTCTTGCTCCTCAAAGATGTCCCTTACCTACTAAGCCTTGATGAGCAGGTTAGCAGTCACGTCATCTGGGTCTGAATCATCTTCAATCTTTTTGCCTTCTCCACAAGTATGTCAGCAAATCACAAAGCTTTTCTTCAGTCACGTGTCTTGGAAACACTGTCATTATATAAAACATGCACACGTCTCACCTGGCTCCAAATGAACAATCACACACATGTCTCAACCAATCTTAATGTCCACACAAATGTTCTAGCAGTTCTTAATGGCTTACTTAAGTGTGACTTAAACTTACTTAAATAAACATCTGTGAATGAAGATGCTCCCTAAAGCTGCAGAGTCTGATGAATCAACTCATTGTTAAGTTCTCTTCACCACTAGAGAAATCAAGTGATAGCTGTTATAGATTCATTGGTATGCTGCAAACAGGAACCGCCGAAATGTACAGAATCACGTCCTTATGTTTCTATAATTGTACATTAATCCAAGCAAAGCCACGAGAAATGAAAACAGGAAACAGTATTGTGCCCCCCTTCCTCCCTCTCACCCCCTCCTCTACTCCCATTACTGTAAGTTTCCCCTCAAGCCCACCTCAATTTAACTTCACGTTGGTGGGGGAAAAGCCTCAATGTGTCTCTACATGTTTGCAGACGTTTAGAAAGCAACCCACACTATATACATTTTTTCTGGTGGTACTTTGTTTGTAATTTCTTTGTCTCCCACTTGCTTCAGTATTCTCTCCTACTGGTCCCCGTGCTTTGATTTCATTGGTTGATCGCTGAGGTTTTACGAGCATCCAGTCGGTCACATGACCGCCAGACACCTTGAGAGGACAGAAGGAGAGAATGTGTGATTGAGTGTGTGTCTTTGTCTCAGTGTCTCTATGTGTGTGATTTATCTTGTGCCAGGTCACAAGTTGGCTTGTGACTGGCGTTACATTTGTCTGTCACTTCATGTGATAACACATTTCCTTTTCTCTCTCTGTCTATCTCTCTGTCTGTCTCTCTCTCTCTCTCTCTCTCTCTCTTTGTGTCTGTCTTGATGTCTCCCTCTGTCTGTGAGTGTTTGATCAGCTCTGTCAGCGCAGGGTGGGAAATTCCCTTTGTGAGTCAGAAAATACAAAATCCTCTAATGACGTCCCCTCCGACAGATCATGTCCTGTTGGATCGGAGTTTTTTTGTGTGAGTGTGAATGAGGAAATATGCCCCCCCCCCCAAAAAAAATGCCCAAATAATAATATGCACATTATGTTTGCATGGTTCAGACTGCAAAGAAGTAACGTGAGAGAAAATCTCACTGGGTTGTAGCTGGTATGCTTTTCATTTCCTACCACTCTTTTCTGGACTGTTGTTCCTGTGACTCAAACCAAAACTACCTGAGAGACAAACTTTCATATGAACCTTGTGAATATTATTCCACCTTTATACCAAACTTATGTGAGTCTTTTAACGGTCGGTAAACCAGCAAAAACAGGTGATTGTCTCCTTTCCCAATCGCCAGTAGAGCAGTTTCCCCTGATGTGTCATGTCCGACGCCACTGATGCACCAAATACTAAATTTGTGTGTTCACCCGGTTGTCACGTTTCTATCACTGCCGATTAAAACCCATGTTTACTGCCGTCCTTTGACCGCGGAGTGAATGCCAGTTGTATCCAATCCCAGTGCAGACCAAAGTCAGTGGACTGAACCTGACAGGCATTTTGCTTGTTGTGTCCAAGCTGCACTGACTTTGTGTTACTCTGTCCCTGACATGCAGGGTTATTTCTTGTTTTCAAGATTACGGATAAATTCAGTGTAAAAGAATAAAGTTGGCTAGTCCAGCCAACAGGACTGAACGCGTCCTGATGGATCTGTTATGCACACTCTAGTGTATAATATAATCTTATCTCAAATATAATATGGGATAAGAGTATAAGATAATTGTTATTCTGTTGTTTGTGTTTGTTTTTTGTTAAATTTGCACAGTTGCAAAAATAATCAGGATTATCCCTCCAGGGATGGATCTCTGTCTTTTCTGTAAAATCGTTCCTCTTTCTTTACATTCCTCCCGCTGACTTCTCTCCCTCTCTGCTTCCGGCTCCAGACGACCCCCCCCCCCCCGCCTCTTGCTGAATGAATGACTCGGTCTCTGTCAGTCTCTGTGACAGTGTCATTGATCAGACCCCTGCAGCAGCAGTAACTTCCTGGAAAGACAAGGCGTCCTAAGAGCAACAATACTTCTATTGATCCTCTCCCTGGCCGACTGGCCTTGATTTTTAGCGGCGAGTGAAAATCCAGAAGCAGTCACTTATCGTCATGGGAACGGCGGCGCTTGTGGTGTGCGGGCCAGGCTTGTATTGATGATACCTACAGATAGGGAAGTCTGTGGCAGTTGAAATGATACCAGCATAATGCAGAATCTTGTGTCTCTTGAAACATGATAGATGACCAGAAATTTAAAAAAAAGGCCTGTCCACCACTGACCCACCTCTCAACCAGAACAAAAGCAGGGTCAGAGGCAGGAGCAAAGCAGTCACCATAGAAACGACTGCACACCACATAAACATCTAGCTGTACGAGGCGTTAGGTAATCAAGTAGCTCCTCATGCTGTGCAAGTAAAAGCAGCGAGGGGCAAGGGATAAATAATCCTGCAAAACAGCTTTTAGTTCAGTGTGGAACGAGACCACTGATAAAATACAAATGGAAGTTGCATGGAAGAAGGGATTTAACAATGATGAGACCATTAGATATTTTTCCTCATGCACAATTATGTTTTTTTTTTTCTAGCAACTGAACCCTGTGGCCGCTTTTGTTCATCTGTGTGACATTTTGCATTGGCAATTACATTTTGACATTTTGTTTCCAAATTCTTTGTAACTTGTCTTCATGAGCAACTAAAAGTGTTTGTGAGGAGGCGTGAGAAGAACACAGTTCACGGTTCAAGTCAGCATTGACTTAATTTAGTGCTTTACTGAAATAAACCGTTTGCGTGTGCGTGTGCGTGTGTGTGTGTGTGTGTGTGTGTTTAGCTAGTTACAAGCAAAACCAGAAGTAAAAGTAAAATGTTTGAATGTTTATTAAGATTGTCATTGAGTAAATGCTACTGGTTTATAATGCTGCAAGGGTTGATGCTGAAGAATAAGTTTGGTGACATAAAGACATTTTTTATCGGATGCTTTACATTGAGGAGCAAAATAAAATGTTGTGCTCAAATGTGAAAAGCTTCAACATCAATGGGCTTATTCCCTTTCGTTGCCCAATGAGCCATCATCCCAAACACTAGTGCTCGAGCAGTTGACGTGCCACTGCCATGTCTGTGACTGGGTGAATCAAAGTGTAGACTGCAGCCGCTCGGTGTTTGGGAAATTATTCCATTTTAATTACGTGTTAGAACGAGAATCTGTGTGAAAAGCGCGTAGAGGCATACTTGTGTGTGTGCGGTGGGACGGGTGTGGCTGTGGGAGCGTTGTGCTCTTGGAGTTCTTCTCCATCCAGGAACAGGGAGATGGCAGAGTGTCCTATGGAAAGCTTGGGTGGGATATGGAGTAGGTAGTTATTTCCTTGGTATATTTTTCAACTGACTCAAAACCAATCTCTGCATTTAAAATATCCAAAAGCTGGTTAGAATGTGATATGGATTGGAGAAAGCTATATTTGTATATGAGTGCAGGATTCCAATAATGCACTTGAACTGTGGGTTTCGTGATAGTTGTCGTCTTTTGAACACAGAGTGAGACAGGGGGAGAGGTGAAGAACTCCTCCTCTGTGGAGCTCTCTTCCTGTCTGGACAAGCTTCCTCAAGCATTCCTGAATTTCCATCATTCTTTAACTCAAACACACACATGCACCACATTCTGCTGTGTGTCCCGTGGAAGGATGGGAAGAAGTGTCACAATTTCGCCTTTTTTTTGTCAATCCCCCCAAAAGATCTAATTGCTGATGTCCTGGTGGCTGTTCCCCTCTTCCCCTCCACATAAACCCTCGTTTTCAGGGGGGGTGTGGGGGTAAAGATTATCAGAGCATCTCCCTCTCACTCCCTCTCCCAGTCCCTCAGCCTGTCTCTTGTGCTGGGACTTCTCTCTGTCACCGAGTCTCCCTCTTCTGTCCTCGCTCTCATGCACACAGACACTATTTCAGTCAGTGGTGCTGGTGGACTGCACAAAGAGCGTTTGTTTCAGTCAGCGCATCGTCAATCACCCCTTTTCTCCTCTTCTCTCTCTGTGACTCCCTCTCTTCCTCTTACTTTTGTTTTCGCTCTCTCTCTTTTACTCTTTTTTTTTTCTGTCTTTACGCTTCATGACTTCACTGAGTATCTAGTCCACGAGCTGTCCGCAATATGGAGTTGTCCTCGCTGTAGTGTGTCGTGTAAAGAGATAGAATGTGTGAGTGTGTGTGTTAATCCTGGCTCAGTTTAACAACATATAGTGGTTTGCTCCTGTAGTGGCAACGATCACACATTTGGCTTGCACGCGTTTCAAATACCAGAACAGACGAGTACCACACACAGACACGCATATAGAGAGAGGCAATGGGTTTCCTGGGAGCACAGTATATAAAGTGCACAGAGGGCGCCCACATCCAGCTTGAAAAGCAGCCCTATACAAAGGGGAAGTAGATGAGACACACACACACACACACACTCTCTCAGAGATGTCCGTGATGAGCCTTGCATGACGAAGGATCAAACTGGAGTGCTGCAAGTTTTCTCACTTCTCCATTTTGTCTATTCAAACCCAGTCGGTCGGTTACATCATCAGACTATTAAGATACTAAAGGGACAACGACAACCACAAGTTGGTTTTCAAACCATTTTAAAGAAGAGATGTTGTGACAGTTCGATGTGACCTCAATTTCTTCAGATTGTCACGTTAGAGAGCAATGACACATTGTAAATACTTGATTTAGTGTCGATCGAGAACCAAAAGTGTGAAAGACGCACTGCAATTTAAAAATATCTGATTTTTATGCTAAGAAACTAAGACTTTTTTCGTCATTGCCATGATAGTTAAGATATAGGGAGGAGAGTGAGTGGGGAGGGGAGAGGGTATCAGAGTTTCAGATCTGACACACACTTAACAAGGCTCTGACAGTAGTAGAACTCAGACACAGACACACACACGCACCACAGCACTAAAAGGCTGCTGGTGATCCTAGAGGGCTGTCGTGTCAACTGTCAACTATCATTGCATGTGTTCCCTGCGCACACACACACAGACACTCTCTGACCACATTTCATCTACACAAGCTGGACTGTAGAAGTGTGTCACCGAGGGAAAGGAAAGTGTTGGATGAGAGCTGTGTGTGTGTGTTTGTGTTCTCCCATGGGAGCTCTGATGGAGTTGCACACTATCCCTCTCTCCCTCTCAAAGTCGCAGCGGGATCAGGTGTGAATTTCTGCTCCACTTGTCGTCCCACAGTTTATCCTCTTGCCCTTTTACTCTCTCATGAAACAATGTTATATTTATATTCTATCTGATAAATTATTCTTCACTTTTTTCAGTTTGACCTTTCATCCCCTTTTCATCCGATCCCTCTCTCTGTCCTGTCCTGCAGTGCTTCTCTTTTAACTCTGTGTTAAAGGGACATTCTTTTTTATAACCTGGTTTATATTTCTCTTTTCTTGTTTCTATCATTGTTATGACATTTTATTCACACAAAGTGCACATCCTCTTCTCTGATTGCATATTTTAAGAGCGTTTCCTTCAAATTTTAAGTTTTTTCTTGTATTTTTGAAATTCATAGCTGATGCTAACAACTTTTAGACTTTACAATGGGATCCTATTTTCCTATCAAAATACGTACACATACTTTTTACCACCTGCTTGACCATAGCAGACGATTATTACATAAATCCTCCTTGTCTGTACCAAGTGAACAACACATAGCAGCGCAGAACGCTCCCCACCTCGAAGCCTTTTGAAGTAACCTTCAGAAAGCACAAGTTAAACCCTGTCAAAGCTTGTGGTCGTTGATTAACTTGAAATAAATAACTGTCTTGGCGTCTTACTGTTTTTCTTTCCATGTCTTTCCGTTATACAAGTTTGACCCGAGACAGATGTTGGTTTCAGGGTTAAACTTTAACACATTTCTTTGCCCACCCACTCGTTAGATGTACATTTTTGTGCCTGCAATATTTATAAGAGCAATGTAACGTCTCTCGATTGCTAGAAAGCTGTCAGATGGTATTATACGCTGTACCAGAATAGATAAATATGTTATAGCGTATGCGGTTGGAAAGATATTAAATATGTCTCAACACAGGTTAATCTCACATGAGTCTGAACTCCAGAAATGTTTCTGGAGCAGTAAGTGTTTAAATCATTTAAACATCTGTGGTGGGAAAAGTGGATATCGGCGTTTGAGGTGGTTTAATCAGTTCCCATTGCTCATTCTCGAACTCTTACTGTTCCCTCTGTGAACTTCCACCGAGAGGAGTAGCTGAGAGCCTAGAACAAGATCCCGAGATCCAGTTTGTCTGCCGGAGCAAACCGGGTAACGAATTCTGTATTTATTCTCTGTTTTGTGCCTCTTCTCTCTGCAGAAGTCGGACCATGGCCAGCTGCTGCTGGATGCTGTCTTTAAGCACCTGGAGCTGACTGAGAGGGACTACTTCGGGCTGCACTTGACTGATGACTCCTCCGATACACCGGTCAGTGTCAGTTACGTTAAGAAAATGCTGCCTGTCCCTGTCAATCTGCATGTGTGTGTTTGTGTGTGCATGTATATGAAGGTACATGTGTAAACCTGTAGGAGGACTCTAGAGAGGCTCTGTATTTGGATCAGTCTCATAAAATCAGATATATCCTCTCTGTGTGCATATACCTATCTAGGTTGTGCATTTACTTTGTCAGTGAGTGTGTGTTTGTGTGTGTGTGTGTGAGAGGCTACTGGTGAATAATTTAGCTTGTGTAGTCATGCTTTGGAAGCGTTGCTGTGTCTCTAAGTGTCTCTTGATCAATATTTTACAGCGCTGGCTCGATCCCAACAAGCCCATCAGGAAACAGTTAAAAAGTAGGTGAAATCCACAACACTCCACTTTAACAAACCAGTTCAGTCCATCGGAAGCAGACATCACAAAGTCTTAAAAGACACTATGCCGATAGAGGGGTGGGGTAAAGTGTTCGGGTCCACACAACACTTTTGGAGTTTCAGGGGTAAACAGTGTTGCAGCAAAACAGTTAATGTAATACAATTAAAGTAAATGGCGAC
This sequence comes from Limanda limanda, assembly GCF_963576545.1. Classification (NCBI taxonomy): domain Eukaryota; kingdom Metazoa; phylum Chordata; class Actinopteri; order Pleuronectiformes; family Pleuronectidae; genus Limanda; species Limanda limanda. The sequence goes on along the minus strand of NC_083651.1, from coordinate 23,759,747 downwards.
TGATTCTTCAAACGTACAAAAAACAACATAAAAAAAGCATAACGTCCGCTGTGATCCACGTGCGAGGCAGGATATCAGAGGACAAATCAAAAACTTATTTGTTTTAGAGTCGAATTTGAACAGAGAATGTGCGTGATTCTGCAGCTAGGTGCAGTTGCTACTGACCACTTTATCCATCTATGCAAACTTTGTGTTGCTCAGTGCGATATGTGCATGAACATCCCCCTTTCTCCAAATCCTTCCAATCTGGTTCAACTGCCAAGAGGTTAACCTCAGCGATGTTTAAAAAAAACCAACATACTCCTCCTACCTTAAGCAAAATTGTCCAGTGCTTATGTAAGTGTGATATAAAAATCTGAATCTGCCTTAAGCAGTGATTAAACTTCATTTCAACTCAACTCTTGTTTTTTACGAGTAATAGAATTTGTAACATGTAGAATTAAGAAGTAAGATCCCAGTAAGATCTGCAGTCGTCCTCCAGCAATGATTGAACTGAGCTTCAACTCTGTTTCTCTTCTGAACGAATGAGGATTTTGTATTATACACCATGTAAGAATGGGCCGATGCGTTGTTATGTGTATAAATGTAGACTTATAAGAAAATACACATTTGAGCTACAGGCATTATGCCAGTAGCATGTCTTGATATGTGTGGAAAACGAAAGATAACATGTGCATACACTTTGTCACCACAGCTGCGTTTGACTGTAAGAAGAAATCCAGTCAGCTTGTACATTATATAAGCTGACATATAGCTTATACAGCTTACAGGGCATATACAGTTTCTGTTCATGTTTCATTCCACTAACTTCTTATCATTTTTCCTCAGGAGGCTCTCCCCACAACTTGAGCTTCAGAGTCAAATTCTTTGTGACAGACCCGGGCAAACTTCAGGAAGAATACACACGGTAAGAGAGAAGTATTGCACACTGGTATCGATACTGTAGGAAGAGTTAATGTACTTCCTTTCTGTAGATCGTAAGTAAATCAGGATAAAAAATTGATATTCCCACAGGCTCATTAAAGAAAACATAATAAGCTGCTATGTTTTGTATCAAGGGTTTAGTCCAACCTCGTGTTCTGCAAACATAAGGTCTGCAACGCAATGCTCGACATAAACAACATGCAGAGGAGGTGTCCCGGCGCCATGTCGTCCCTTCTGCTTGGTGTTTATTTCAGCCTCTCAGCCGCGGTCTCGCTCCTCGAGCCTTATCAACACTTTGCATGCAGCTAGCAACAGTGAATACTGGGCCTTCAATCTGAGTGAGAAGCTACATGCTGCAGCAAGCCAGCAAAACACAGAGCTACATATTTATGGTGTTATTATGAGTAGAAAGTGGTTTGTTATGAAACTCTGATGGGAGGAATTTGAATTCAGAGAGAGGCCACATTATTGATAATTAATCTGTTTTTAATTCCATTTAAACAGAGATGGTGGTTAACTGGTCTCTTGTTTCCCCCCCTCAGATATCAATATTTTCTCCAGATCAAGCAGGATATATTAACTGGAAGGTGAGTATCTGGAGCCTTTGTGTATTAGATGTTGCCATGTGCCCTCAGAGGGGATTATTGCACAAGCATTGGTTTCAATTGAGTTAAAGGTTTGTGACTTGAGGAGTTTATATACAAACAATTCTCACAAGGTCATTGGGCAGTTGTAAAAACACACAACATTCTTAGTATTATTTTTGTCAATGGAGATACACACTACTATTTTTCCTCTCTCAGTTCTAATCCACATTTCTGTATCGCTATTACTCTCTAAGATGTTTGATTTGTTCTTTCTTAAATGGAACTGTATAGTCTTTTGTATTGATCCAAGGCTGAGTCATCTCTCTGTGTGTGTGTGTTTCCGCACGCGCCCGTGTGTTGTCTTCCTGCGGCTTCCAGATTGCCCTGTCCACACAACACAGCCGCACTGCTGGCGTCCTATGCTGTTCAATGTAAGTAGTGCTCCCCGGATACACCCAGTCTACATAACAATGAAGAGGCAATTCATTAGGCCTCTCTGTAGCTACACACGCTGTTAAATGTAATGGCTGTGGTTGCTAGAGTGCATTTATAGCTGCTGCTCTGAAGCCATTATGATTCAATTAAGCCGTGTTGTGATATATGATATTAACTTAAGGGCTATAAATATTCTATGAGATTGTGTCTTGTTTGTTTCTGCAGTGTAGGACTGGTGCTATAAACCAGATACTGTACAAGGATGAATGGGAAAGATGTGAGGGTGATAGCAACCCGAGCCCAGTGGATTTTGTATTTCTACACAGATATGCGAGTCTCTTATTGTGCTTCAGTGCTGAAAGAACAAATAACTATAAATAATATCAACACTTCATTTATAAGCAGCCCAAAATCCCTATGCTCCTCAAGCAGTTGGCAACCAAATAGAATGTTGCACTACACTGTTCTATCACTTTGTGTTTTTCCAAACCCACTGGTTAAAACACCAGCCTGTACCGGTGGAGGTTCAGCCTGGGCGCTAATCTCATCTACTGTTGTGATTTAGCGTTGTGGGTTAAATGCTGACTGGGCCCCTCTGTCATCAGAATAAAGACTCCTGACACACCGGTGTGGCACACTCGCGTTTTCTCTTTTTTGCTGCTGCTCATTGTTTTCACGCAGCCTGTTTTTTGCCCTTCTGTCTCTTTCTCTTATCTGTGTTTAGTCTTCCTCATCCCGTTCTGCTTATCCCCCTCATTTTTTTCACCCTCCCCCACTCCGCTTTCTTTCTGTCCTCCACCTCGCCGGCATTATTTTGCAGGGAATTTGCACGGCTACAGCACTGTATATAGGTCACAGAGGAGATTTGGCCCAGACTACCAACATCATGACACCACTGCTTTTACACACACACAGCCGCTCACATAAACACTAACACACAATTACACACATCGTCTGCAGAGAAGATCCATGTTGTCAGTGCCAGCCCAGATTATCAAGATAAATGTTTGCTTTTGGATAAAAGAGACAAACAGCTTGAAGCAGCTGCTATGCTGCTAATTCAGTTGGCTCGGCCCGAGTGCCAGCGCTGATCAGACTAAATCCCAAACTAAAGCTTTGCATTCTCAAAACATTACAAATCCCATCCAGTAGACCTACATTCTTCTTTGAAATACTGTCTGGAAACCAAAGCCTTTTTTTCAGAAATGTAGGTGTTAGAAGCAGTAGATTTGGGCTGTAATTCAGCTTTGATTTAAAAAATATGTTAGCATCAAACTCTTTATTTCACAAGGTGTTTTTGTACACTTGCACTGTGTTGCTTCTTTGGGGGAATATTTTATTTAGTTTTTTCAGAAACATAAATATACATTAACAAACAGTATATAACCAATGATTGACAGGACAGGACGACAAGACATAAAAAATCAAATAGACTCTGTGCACACTTAAAAAAACACAAAAGGAAAAATAATAATTAAAACTAAATAAATGAATGAGAGTAACAGGGCATCACCTCATCATGTCACCTCAGGGGTCAAGCACAACCTCACTATAGGTGAGGAATAAACATACAGTCAAGTTTTTTCTCCTTTGTTAATTGGCAGTAAACACATACACAAACATGTGCACAATCGGATTAAAATACTATGACTGAATGTACAGAAACTTCCTCACAATTGGTGAGATGGACATGTTGTTTGTGCTCTGTTGGTCAATAGCATCATTATAAGGAGCCTGAGCTCAAGCTAATCTTGCCAATCTGCAGCCGAGTATGGATTTCACATCAAAAGGCGAATAAAAGGAGAGATCAGATTGTCAGCTTGTCTTTGTAATTCATCGTCCTTAACGTTAAAAACTGTAAAAGTAATAACCGCTGCATAAAATAAAACCCCAACATTACCCTGGTGTTCTGAGACGTCAGCTATTGACCATACATATATTGCTCCCTGGAGCCGTGTGCGCATCAATACGCGGGCGAGCTTGGATTGATTTGTTGGTCGATATGCTTAGGCTGCCGGCCGCTAGGTTAGTCCAGGGACTACTTGAGTTAACTGCTAGCCAGTGAGCTAATGGCTTTGGGGATTCACTTTGAGGTTTCTGAAGGTGCTGAAAGCTATCATTTCACTGTACGTCACTTTTGATGGTTTTCTCCTGTCACATATTAAAGCCTCTTGTCATCTTCTATATGAAGCACTTTTTCATAAGAAGAAAAGAGCCAAAACCTGAATGGAAATCCTTATATATCTTTAGTTATCATTTATAGTTTGACCTGATTATTTCATATATTGACACACTATCGTATCCTATGTACTGGACCGCTTTGCTTGATGGATGAGAGATCTCAGTATGTTAAAACAGCCTTCTAGCTCTGCTGAAAATTTGCAACATGTATTAATGCACACACTTGTATACAAATGACATTAAAAATAATATGGTATTACTGCGTTACACAAGCAGCAATCGGCTTTTAATCTCCTGATGTCGTCAATATGCTTCTGTGCTAAGTGCACTCTGTGTCTTTCCGTGTGGTGTTTGTTGAGGTTTGTGCATGCTCGATTCAAAAAGGATTGTCGGAGGCTGTGAGAACATTTTGCAGCTAAGGTGTGAAGATTTGTTTTTTCTTTCCCCGCTAAGTGATTTTTCTAACGTCTTCCTGAGCCAGCAAATGCTGAATTAGATACAGGAAGTCTGCACGGTGTGAGATGAAGATGTTTGAGGAAGTGTAGAGAAGGAAACAAAGATCAAGTTCCATTTTAAGATGACAAAAACATTCATATCCTGAACATGTTGGTCAGAAAACAAACTTTGGCTGATCTGCATTAAAGTTACATTTCATATGAAGCATATCTGTGTTCACAGAGTTAAGGCCTCTCTGTTGTCCTAACGTCTCATCAGTCTTTCCTCGTTTGTGCTTGTTAATTTGACAAAATGTTGAAACATTAATTTGATATATTCCTTCTCTCCCTTTGTCTCTGCAGCTGAGATAGGAGACTACAGTGAAGCGGAGCACAGTTCTGGCTATCTGTCCGAATACTGCTTCATCCCCAACCCCCCACAAGACTTCCACAAAGAAGTCGCCAAACATCACCAGCAGCACAGGTATGCTGACACACACACAACACACACACAAAAAAATACAGCTGTAATATCTGACACATGCAACTGGACCTGAAGATGAACTAGTGTGTTTATCTTCATTAACATCATAGCCACTGTCATGTTTAATAATGTTTTAATGATGCTGTTTGTTGCATTTAATTAATTCTGACAACAGTGTACATCATACTGAGCCCTGTAGAGTTCCTACAGTTTATGTGAGCTTGCACCTACAGATCTACACGTGCACAAACACTAATAGATCACGTGCTGCAGTCGATCTGACCTTTTCTCTGCCATTAATGCATTTTATCTCTGATTTTAATATTCTTTGTCTCTCCACCTCCCTCCCTGTGTCTCTGTCTCTACCTACACACATTGTCCCGTCCCCGTCTGTCTTTGGGCTCCCTCTCCCCTTCTCTCAGCGGTCTATCTCCTGCCCAGTCAGAGTTTAATTACCTGAACACAGCACGCACGCTAGAGCTCTACGGGGTAGAGCTGCACTATGCAAGGGTAAGTCAGGTTTTATTTCATGTCTGCTGGTCTCTTCTGGTGTGTGTGTGTGTGTGTGTGTGTGTGTGTGTGTGTGTGTGTGTGTGTGTGTGTGTGTGTGTGTGTGTGTGTGTGTGTGTGTGTGTGTGTGTGTGTGTGTGTGTGTGTGTGTGTGTGTGTGTGTGTGTGTGTGTGTGTGTGTGTGTGTGTGTGTGTGTCTTATGGAGAAATCTGTTTGTGTAGTTTGTGCTTGTGTGTGTGTTTCTATGTTGCAGTTTATCCAATGTGTGATATGATTTTCCTAAAAGCCGAGCGTCCAGTTACACATATCTGTGTATCTTTGATATCTCTCCTCCCCCTCCCCCATCCAAACCCTGAGCAGTGCAAGCTAGCCAAATCAATATCCACCTCCAACAACTGTGATTTAAATTGATATCATGTTGTCCCGAAGTGTGAAAGGTTGTCCCTCCCCCACCTTCACATCGAGGTTGATACGACACTGTTTTCATTCCGCTAGCAACATATGGAGCCCAGCATCTCGGTGCTGTAAAAGGTTGGAGGTGATGTGTATGACGCCAATGATGCCCACACCCTGTAGAAGTGCTGCTGTGGCATACAGCACCCATTATAATAGACAGATACAATGCAACAAATATAATTTAGATTCCTTCAACCTAGCTACTCAGAAAGTGGAGGAATCTGAGTTGAGGCTGGTTTTCCAACTTTGTCTGTTCATGATTTCTATTAAGGCAAAACTCTTAAAAAGTCAAGTTTCATTTTCTTCTTCAAGCTGCACCAGAAAACATGTCATCATCAGTTTCACAAGCAGCACCAGTGGATATCCAAGAGAATGACATTTCTGAATTAGATCATCAATCAGGACGAAAGTTTAAACGTGTTGCACAACATCTTGTTTACTATAGATGTTAAGTTCACGCCGGCCCAACCCCTCCCTCACAGACTCTATTCTTATCCCCTGGAGATTCTTATTTATGTCTTCTCTTGGTTTGAGTTTCAGTAACCTCACCATGTTTTGTAGCAGTGAGGAAGCCTATCCAAAAAATTACTTGGCCCATTATTTTTTGTTCTGTTGTACTCTCCCACTCTCTGTGTGTCCCGTTAGTCTCTACCCCCCCGCTGTCACCTTCACTAAACCCACACACCCTCCTTAAAACCCAGTGTTCCCCTCTCTGCAGGACCAGAGCAACACGGAGATTCTCCTCGGGGTGATGTCCGCTGGCATTGTGATTTTCAAGAACAGGGTACGGATCAACTATTTCCCATGGTGAGTGACACACACTTCCAGAACATTACACTGCACGGGTTATGAAGTACCAGGGTTGAGATCACGTACATCTTGGAGTTCAAAGAGCAGTTACTTCCAACGATTACTTCAAGGTTGCAGTTGTGTGGGAGGTAGAAAGCACGGAGCTGTTGATAGTGAGAGAATATTCTCACACAAATACCAGATTTGTCACTGCTACGTTTTTCGGAGTTGGCTTGTCACCAGGATTTAATTTCAGTGAGGCAGTTTGGTCAGGGTGGAGCGAGATGCAGTGGTGATGGATTCAATAAATGTGTAATCACCGCCGTGGCAGCAGAGACCATGGTGATGTCACTGAGGGCAGAGGAATTGGGCGACAAAAATGAAAAGGATGGAGAACTTGGCCTTGTGGGACGCTCCAGGAAAACATTCCCCTCACGAGTTCCAGCTCACCAGGAACATTCTTAGTGTGAGAGGAAGAGAGAGAGGTTCCAACTGAACCAAAGTTTAACCAATATGTTTACAAGCAAGTAACAAAAACTGCTGTTTCAAAGACTTTGTGTGAAATGTGGAAAAAAGAAAGTGTGTGATCAGAAGTTCAGTCACACCTGCCAAGAGGAAACCTGGCAGCGATCAGGTGTGGAGGACAAAAGGAGCATTGCTATAAAAAGGTGTTGTTTTCATTGATGCTAACAAACTTAAAAAAACAATTCCTTTGAGTAGCTTCATTTGAAAAGGTGAATCTTTACCATCTTGTTTTCCGTGGTCCGAGCTCAGAGGGATCGCTCCTCTGTTGTTTCGGCCTCAGATAGATTTGCTTCTGAATGAACCTGTGGATGTCCCTGTCACAAACTCATCAGCCTGCAGCCGGCTTCACTTGAACGGCCTCCAGGAAACCTCTCTGCCGAGAAATGTGCTTTGTAATATTTCTCCTGATCTCTTACATTCTGATTATTGATCTGTGATTTGAATGTTTAAGCCTCATTTGATTGTTTGGAGAAATATGCATTTGATTAAACAGATTTCTCGTGGAGTGGTGAGGTTGGATTCATGTTAAACAAGGTTTCCTGGAAATATCACGGGCATCAAATCTGCTTTTTCTTTTTAGCTCTAATTCACATCTCTCATCATGTCTCTTGCTCTCATTTTCTCTCAAAAGCATTGATTCTTGGAAATCGCCCATACTCTGCTGCTATACTGTGGGAGGCTAAATGTTAATGGTGCCTACTCATACCCCCAGTAACTCTGAAAGATAGATTCCCTCATGTGGAGGCTTAACACACACACAGACACACACGCCACACACACAGCCCAACCAATTGACGTAGCAGCTGGTGTGTGTGGACATCAGTGTGTGTCCGACAACAGTGAGATGTTTGTGCTAAGATTAGTTTGAGTGCACGTGTCTCTGTGCTCATGTAGGGTTTTACATATTGAAGGATTTTGTCTTAATTGCAATGTGGGGACATATGTCACAAACCCCGGGACCTGGTGACAAAAAGACAAACAGTTAAATTTCAGGGTTCAGAATTTGGTAAGGACAAAGAGTGGGTTGAGCAAAAAAAACAAACTACTTCAGCAAGTTAGCGTGTGTGCATATCCAAGCCGCTGAGCTTAATATAGAGAGCAACAGTGGTGTCCCCCGGCAGCTGTGTGTGTGTGTGTGTGTGTGTGTGTGTGTGTGTGTGTGTGTGTGTGTGTGTGTGTGTGTGTGTGTGTGTGTGTGTGTGTGTGTGTGTGTGTGTGTGTGTGTGTGTGTGTGTGTGTGTGTGTGTGTGTGTGTGTGTGTGTGTGTGTGTGTGTGTGTGTGTGTGTGTGTGTGGGAGGGAGGGAGGGAGGGAGGGAGACAGAGAGAGAGACAGAATGGTAAAGTGTCTCTCAGCTCCTGCACTCTGCTGTTATTCTTTCTGCTTCGTCTTCGGTCTTTTTGCAGCCTGCACTGTTTCTCCATGTGCATGTCACTTCTCATGCTGTCTTCTTTCTTCCCGTCTCTCTCCCCCCCTCTCTATTTTTGTCAGTTGACCTGTAAGACATGGAAGGGTCTGGAGAGTAGGGGGGGGGGGGAGTCCCAAAAGAGACATTTAGATTTTTTTTGCTGCTTTCCTATTTCTGTTCACAGCAGCCTGACAAATAAGCCACACTTAGATCTGATGACTCACACCCTGCCTAAGCATGTGTGCGACTGTGCGAGTGTGTGTTCGTGCAAGTGTGTGTGCACGTGTGCGTGTGTGAGTAAGTATGTAAAATATATTTAGCGGGGAGCAATGAGTCGTAGCAGAAACGGAGCTCTTGAAATGGATTATGTTTCTCTGCTGCTCATCAGCTGGCTGCGCGTGTGCAGTGTCTAACATTATGTCACTAGCTCGACACATGATAACACACTGAGAGATGAGAACACTCCCTGAAACACTGGGACACTCCAGTGCTCTGACCAGTTCCCTCCAGCGATGGAGGGAGGAAGAGGTCAAAGGTTAAATGAACAGTTGTCATGTGACACATGGGTCAGTTCGCTTGAAGAACTGCTGATTCATTCAGAAGTCTGCTGTTCACGTCTGGTCATAGATTCCAGGAGGAGATGTGTCATCTAATATGTATATTCTGATGTATGGTGGACTGGAGCGAGTGTGGCTGAGATTTAATTTGTTTAATTGAATGCAAAATCAAACAGATAATATTGTATTTTATATTTTAACCTCAAACAGATAATATTGTATTTTATATTTTAACCTTTCAAAGACAGTGGATGTGCCGGAGGGTCAGTCATTACAAGTTTTTGCCGTGCAGCCATAAATTGCTCACACTCTTTAAGAACCTTCATTTACATATTAATTTTAATTCAGAAGTTTCTAAAAAGTTACTAAATATGCCTCATCCAAGTGCTACGAACAGATTTGTAAATTTTTTCCCAGGGTTCAAGTTAACTTTAGTGTTGTCTTCAATAATGTCCGTTTCTGCTTGTTTTACACAGTCAACCAATCAGAGCTTTGCAGGCAAAAAATGTTTCCTCCTGCATCGCTGTTAAATAGTAATTATCTGCAAAATGTTTTAGCAGTCATACAAATATAATATATATACAAATATAATAGTCGAAGGTTTAAAATAAGAGCAATAAATGAAACTAGCCTTGACACTGCTCGACTTTATTACATATGCACATCGTGTTTTGTCGACATTATACTAGATATTTACATTTATCTTATATAGTGTAAAGATTGAGCACCTGTCTCCGTACGGATGATGTGTTCACCAACTGTGAAAACACTAACTTTCTTTTTCCTTTTTCCTGCTTCACAGGTTGAAAATAGTGAAAATCTCCTTCAAGTGCAAACAGTTCTTCGTCCAGCTGAGAAGAGAGGCGGTAGGTGTACACGCATGCTTACACACACACACACACACACACACACACACACACACACACACACACACACACACACACACACACACACACACACACACATTGGTGTTATGAGTATAGTCTGACTATGTATTTAAATTTGTGCATTTACAGTAGGCATTAGTATTGTCTGTGTGTGTGTGTATGAGTGTTAGATTACCCCCCCTGCTGTCCGTGTCCTGGTTGACTTTGCTTTGATCCCTCACTCCATCCTTTGTTCCTTTTTTGACACGCGCTTGCCTTTACTGTTACCAAGGCAACAAACAGTTTTACTGATAGACGACCAATCAAAGTCAACCTTATGTTTATATCCCCCACAAATATTCATAGTCATCAATTATAGACCTGGAAGTCATGTGTGAGTGGGAATTCCTACTGAATTATACTGAATTGTGTGAATTGTTGTTCATTGTCCCGTCTGTTTGTCCCCGGTTACAGACCGAGACCCGGGAGACGCTGCTGGGTTTCAACATGGTCAACTACCGGGCCTGTAAGAACCTGTGGAAGGCCTGCGTGGAGCACCACACCTTCTTCAGGCTGGAGCGGCCCATCCCGCCACAGAAGAACTTCTTCGCTCACTACTTCACGCTGGGCTCAAAGTTCAGATACTGGTGAGGAAAAGATAATTGACAAAGCATCGACAGAAGCTCTGAGACGATTTGCATTGATATTCAGACGCTCGCATGTACATGGGCCGACTTGTGTGTCTTTCCCCGTCACTCCAAGCATCAGTCCCACTCCCAGTAAACACCAACAGAAGTACATGTTTTTACCACTTGTGAAGTTTATGCACTTGTTTCATTCAGGCTGAGACACTGGGAGAGTAGTGGGAGCCTCTCGTGCTGCTAGGCCTCAGCAAAGCATAGTTTTAATTATTCATGGATTACCTCCAAAAATAAGAAGCACCTTGTTTGTGTCTTAGCATGAATCGTTTTTTGTGCATGGACTAGCATCCTGTGCAAAGGACTAAACAGACACGCAAACACGCTGCGGTTTCAAATTAAACAGTTATTTTAATTGGCGATACACAATACGTGGGAACAGGGACTGGGGGCATCGAATAATACAGACATTTACCACCTTGCTGGATTATGACGTCGCCTCGTGACATCTTTGTTTCACTTGGTCGGCAGCACATTATTTTAAATTCCTTTCTCCATGAAATATGAGGGCGAAAGGAACTGAACGTCTGATGTCTTGTGATGTATTATTAACCAGCAGCTCTGCAACATGAATGAGCCGAGCTCTGATGTTGGCCCGGCCTGTCTGTGTGTGTGTGTGTGTGTGTTTGTGTGTAGTTGTGTTTGTGAGAGACATTGGCTGACATTTGAAGTCTGAATTTTGTGTTGGTAACAGTGTATCATGGTATTTGTGTCGCCATTCTGTGCTCAACTCAATGTTGGTCATTTTAAGGCCCAATTCTACACAGAGATTTGAGGAAGTGTTTCTTCTCCATGTGACATCATTATTGCAGAAGAATCTGGATTTTCACTTAAGTTGAAGTTAGATTTTTTTTTTAGGTTAGTCCACTGACTTGTTTTTGTTGTTTGTGTCTGTAGCGGGCGAACAGAGGTGCAGTCTGTGCAGTATGGGAAGGACAAGGGCATCAAGGACAGAGTATTTGCCAGGTAAGGGCATGTTTTCTTGATTAGTTTAATCGAGACATTACAAGACTCTGAGGGGGAAATAAAATCCACATTAAATTTAATGTATCATCAGTGCTAGGAAAGTTACGACATTGCTCATTGAAATACTTAACTTTACCAATTACTTAGCAGCAACGGTGAAGCATTACATTACTCCCAACTTTAACAGATTTTGTTTAAACTTTATCTCAGGTTGCATCTTCTCTATTTAATATGTACAACTGTAGATGAGGACAAAGAGCTTTACATATTACTTTACTCACCATCAGAAGCAAAGTTACACACCATCCAACGCTATATATCCAGCCAACAACACACAACATTTAAACAAGACAACTTTGGAATCCCTCCACTCTTATTTTAGCAGCTAAGGCCCCCCCCCCGCCGCCGCCTCTTCATCCTCAAAACACTGAACAAAAACTGATTGCTTATCATTTGTACTAATATTGGCCACAAATGAATTAATGTCTTGGTTGGAGTAGGTCTCCCAGCAAGCCACTGTCCAGAAGGTTGGTGGGCGGAATGGACTGGGAGTCGGTCAGCAGGAACAGCCTATCAGATGAGAGACTGGAAACCCAGAGCCTGCCCACCCGCTCGCCGCCTGGGACGCCCAATCAGTGAGTCCAAGCTGCAGGCTTCATACCGGCTTGAGGTTCAGTTCAGCTCCACTGCAGAAGATTGGCAGTGGAAATGTGAATTAAGTCTATTTAAATCACTGTTTTAACAATAAATGTATATATCTGTCCAAAATAGTTTTATTCTTTCAGTTGAAAAATGAAGTGAATTGTAGTTTTAAAGTAATAAATATAGATCAAAGTGTGAATTAATATTGCTAGAGAAGAAATCTAAGAAACGTGTCTGGTCCTCAGAATGCTGGATGCTGCAGAACAGTTCTATTTGCAGTCCTCTAACATTATGTCTCTTCACGTGTCTTTGACAGAAACTCGCTGTTTGTCCAAGACGGCACTCGGTTACGCCCCTCGTCTGTGGGACACCTGGTGGACCACGTGATTCACGCCTCACCCAGCCTGCCTGTCTTCTCCTGTAATCACAAGTCCGCCTCGTCCACGCAGGCCAACAGCATCAGCCTAGACTCCACACCGTAAGTCTCCCAGCTGCCGGATGGTTGATGAAATTCAGATGTATAGTCGTTTTTTTGATACACATCACACCCACTTTCTTTAGAGTTGTTTTTCTTTGGGGGAAAACTCCAGTTCTAAGGCGGTTGCAGAGCAGCCGATTTCACTCTTAATTCACTGCCTCATAAATAAAGCACCCCTCAAAAACAGCCGCCCTTTAATTTTGAAGTTAAATTTTTACTCATCAGTGTTAGTGCCACTCTGTCTGAGCCCATTGCTGAGTTGACTGCTTTTTAAATGTCTGTCTGTGTCTGTGGCTTCTCCCAAAAGTTTACACCCTCTCCCAGTGTCACTTAGCCCGCCCCATTGGAAAGATGAACCCTTTGAAAAACAGCCTGTAAAATGTGTTTATGGCGGGTGGCAGGGCGGAGAGCTTGTTCTGTACAGCAATGCTTTCCTTATTGTGCTCACACACTATTAAACGTGTGGTGGATTCCTTTAACTAATTAAGTTCCACGCTGATGTTTCAGATCCTAAAAATTAGAAGAGTAGAAAAGAATCTTGGGATTTTAGCTGGAGTTTAGTTAAAGGAAAGAAAAGGGGGGAGGGAGTTCAGCTTAAAGTGAGCTGTGGATCTATAACGCACACATGCTGAGGGCCTGGACTGGTCTGTACTTGTGTATGGCATGCATCCTCTGTTGACACAGAAGGTGTGTGTGTGTGTGTCTCTGTGTTTGCACTTGTTTTTGTTACCTCTTTAGGACCTTTTCTAGCATAAACTCTGATCTTGTCAGGACCAATATAAAGCCCAGTCCCTATATGAGGCAAAACATAACTCCTGAGTTCCTTGTTGAGTTTATGGTTGAGATGTGTTAGGATTAGGCATGTTTTGGGCATGGTTAAAGGAAGGGATAAGGTTTTAGTTAGTCTGTCCGAAATTAATGGAATATATTTAGATTTGTATGTGTGTGTGTGTGTGTGTGTGTGTTAGAGAGTGTTGGAATACCATTCAGTTGGAAATCAGAGTGATTAAGTAACATGATAGTGGTAGTTCAATTGCCTACACCAACACACACACACACAGACATCCAAACGCCAAGTTGTTAGCTCATCAGTTTGTTACAGAGCCAATAGATGAACACTCTCGTTATCCGTGCATGTTTTTTTTTTCATATGCATGATTTTGTTTATTCACGATCGCAGTCAATTATTTTCAAAACAGCATATTTTATGATTAAATTGTTCTCTTTTACAAATTAAATTAATAACACCTTTGTAACAAACCTTCTCTTCATAAACACACTTTATTATCATAGTATATCATCCACATGCTGATTAACCCACAACTGCATCCAGCTTGAAGCACAAAATCTATTCACCATGATATGTAGCAGAGCTGTTTCCATGATGTTTAAATTTCTGTAAATGGGATTAATTTGGACAAGTACTGTTCATCACACAGAGGGAACTCGGTTAAAATGAACGTTTCACTTTCTGCTTCTCAATTTTACAATTTCTCTTGTTTCTTGCCTAAATCCTGTTTTTTCTCTGTTGAGTGGAATATTTTTTTCTTTATCTGGGCCCTGAACAACACTGGGACGATTGCAGAAATCCTTCAGAGACTCAGATCTGTGGGTGGACTGTTCTTTCCTAATCTCAGATACTACTACTTGGCTGTAGAAATTCCCGAAAATAGTTTACTGGTTGCCATTTCAAAAAGGGATTATTTTCCATTGAAAACAAAACAAGAATCACGTTATTATAATCATCTCTCTTGATTTTGTTTGCTCCAGTTATCTAGAGCCCCATTGTGAAGTCTCAATCAAGATTCCATTTTGGTTTTGGCGAGCGATCCATTCTAAATCTTCCATGTTATAATTATCTCTTTGCCCCATGTAGATTAGATTCAGTGAGTCAGACCTCCCTGATTTTAAAGATTTATGTGCCATGATATATTTTTCATCATATATTTTCAGGTCAATCACTTAGTTCTTGCAACATTTTCCTCCAGTTTAAAACTGCATTAGAATCAGCCACATGTCCCACATAACCCGGCAGACTCGATAATGTTCTGTTTTTAGATGTGTGGAGGGAAAATGATCCGTTAAGAGAACCACTGCATATTACATCTCACGGACTAGAAATGTACAATTATACAAAGCACTGTATCACATATACTATGTTATGATAAATTACTGTGTTTGCTGTAATCAGACCCGTTTCTCCAAAGATGCAAAGCAAATGCGATCTGTATAGAATCATTCAAGTAAATAAAACTGAAAATGTTATCACTTCTGCCAAAGTAGGTTAATACTCAATCTATGGAAAGATAGAACATGGGTCAAGACGGAACCTATTAAATCTTGGTGTTCATCTAGGACTTTTCTTGTTTTGAACATTGCGAGATTGGACGTTCTCAATGTAATAACCAGAAAAAATCTGGCATATTTAAAGATTTACAATCAAAGTGTGTAATATGAAATAGGCCTCGATTATGTTGGGGTGGGCAAGTTTGAATGTCCTTATTCCAGGGTCTTGGCTAAGCCGTGCTCAGGTTTGACGATCCTTTCATATCCGTTTCACTCGTCTGTGTCGTGTTGAGGAAAGTGAGGATGTGCAGTCGTTGCTGAGGCCCGCTGCGCTCGGCCTCCTGCTGAGAGCCTGACCTGCTTTTGACCCATAACAAATGTTAGTTTGTGTGTGTGTGTGTGTGTGTGTGTGTGTGTGTGTGTGTGTGTGTGTGTGTGTGTGTGTGTGTGTGTGTGTGTGTGTGTGTGTGTGTGTGTGTGTGTGTGTGTGTGTGTGTGTGTGTGTGTGTGTGTGTGTGTGTGTGTGTGTGTGTGTGTGTAGTTTAGACACAAAGTGGCACCAGCAGCAGCAGCCACAACATAGGAAATGCTCTTTGACTGGTGATCCCAGCCCTAAGGAGTACCTGTACACACACACACACACACACACACACACAAGGAGAGAGAGATGCAGACATGGAGTGAAAAGATGGGCTTTTACCCCCCAGAGAGTGGGAGCCATGATGCTGCTGAAAGCATTACCTGACTGACTGTGTTGTTCCACCTTCCACACCGACTGCCTTTTATTGTCTGCATGAAGGCGGGGGATGTTTCCCTTCCTTTTATTGAGGTTAATGCATTGTGACTAACACAGCGCTATTAGGCCTCTCTGTCTCTTGCAATCTCTTACTCCCCTTTATCTGTTTTGCTCTTTGCGTCTCCGTCTCCCTCTTTGAAAGCCCACCTCTTTAACAAACAGGGAGGCCTTCAGCTCCGTTAGTCATGTCTGGATCTGTACCTGTGGGTTTGTGGCATCTATTTTGCACCATCTTTAAAATACCCTTCTTCTATTCGCATAAGGTGCAAGCGCTATGTTGTGTTCTGAAGAGGTTAAGAAACATATCAACACATCCAGAGCCGGTTGTTCTCCAGTCAGATTATCTGGTCAAAGAATACCACCAACTGTCATTTCGATCGCTTTTCTTTATTTCCGTTTCTATTCCTCTGACTGTGTTTCCTTCTGCCCCGGTCAGGTCTCCGGAGGGGCTAGACGGTCTGCCTCCAGCTTTGCCTCCCAAGCAGCTGAGCAGGAAGACCTTGAGCCAGATCATCCAGGCCCACTCTCAACAGAGCCTCCTGGACAACCACCTCAACGAGATGTACGACGTCCCCGTCAACGCTGACAAGACCACGGTCAGTGTGGACGCACGAGACACGAATAATAATGATAACATTTTCACATATTTTAATGAAGTTATAAAGAAGACACACATTAACCGGACAGTCAAGTCTCAGTAGCTGTCATCCCCCCCTCTCATAGCCAGCAAACAAACCCGTACAAACATAAAGTCACTAGGAAATTTGGCTCTGAATTCATCATATGGCCATAACCATAACTCCAATCAAAAATTATTTTGTCTGCTGGATATAAAATTATATAGTTTATTTTTTATAAAACAGTTTAAACTCAAATTCAATTCAAACCAACTTAATTTGTCCCTGGAGGGCCAATTCGTTTAACTGCCGGCTTTAACTATTAACTTGATTTTTTGTCTGCCCACTAGTGGTCATGAATACATAATTGAATCTCTCAATATTAAGTTGTAAATGTTTAATCGAGAACATTCCAACCGAAAGCTCAGCTATTACCCAGTGGTAAAGCTGCAGTAACCACCGTTGAGAAGGAGGAGGATGATATGGAAGAAACAAGGATGTGAGTTTGACGTGTTTGTCTGTGTTCTCACAGCTGAATGGAGTCGTCCCTCATGATAATTTGGTCCTAATCAAGATGAGACCCGACGAGCACGGACGATTCGGCTTCAATGTGAAGGTGAGAGCTGCTGTTCTACGCTTCCTTTGCCCCTTGGCACAAATCATCTTCATCATCCACACTCCTTATCTAAAATGTTTCTTGTCTCTAAGTGGAATGGACGGTTGTGCTGTTAACATCTGTGTGTGTTTCTCCAGGGTGGAGCTGACCAGAAGATGCCTATCATCGTGTCGAGAGTAGCTCCGGGAACACCAGTAAGTCAACAAGCACCTCACACGAGTCATGAGTCAGAAGATGAGTAAACACAGTCCCTCTCCTACTCGTTATTTTCACTGACTTATGTTGAGTAACAGCAAATACAGCATCACGAGGAAACTCAACTTTAGCCTTTTTGAATCTGAAAACATTTGCTGTTTAATTTAAATACATTTTATTGAGCTACGCAAAAATGTGTCACTTTGATCTCATCTCCATTTGTGTCTTTTCTTTCTTGTCCACCTGTCTTCCCTCATTCAGGCGGACCTTTGCGTGCCCCGCCTCAACGAGGGCGACCAGGTGGTCCTGATAAACGGGCGGGACATCTCTGACCACACCCACGACCAGGTGGTCATGTTCATCAAGGCCAGCTGTGAGAGCCACTCTGGGGAGCTCATCCTATTGGTCAGACCCAACGGTGAGTTGATCCCATTGGTTGGGTCTGCTGTGGAATGTTCTAACGCTGCCGTCAAATGGGGAGTCTCAGATGAACAGGTCCAGTCGTGTGGTATTAATTCAATTTTGTTATATTTGTACAGCACCAAATCACAACTGCATCATTAACTCATACATTTATCAGAGTTCTCTCAAAGCTCAGAGTTCACAAGTTGCGACGTGTTTGCTGACAATCTGAGAAATAGCCTTTTTGGTATTTTTGTTTGATGGTATAAGTTGATATATATATATATATATATATATAGCTACCAGATTTAGATATTCAGTCACAACTCATTTCTATGAAAAAGCTAGTTTCTTTGGAACAACCTGTTTTTATTTTAGCCATGCATGAATCTCCACTCTGTAAACACGAGGCTAACGTACAGACAGCCGGTGCAGCTTCACGTCTGATCACAAGCTTTGCCTCTGCTCCTGCTTTTCCCCTCGGGCGGCTCGCTCTCACTTTTAGGATTGCAAGTGAGATTTATGAAGTCGTACGCTTTGCTTTCTGTGCATCTCAGCTCTATACTGTGTATGTGCACTGTGTAGGGAGAAGGCAGCGAAGCATTAGCAGAGCAGGGGGGGGGGGGGGCTTTTAAAGATGATGAAACATGGAAATTCTTGGTATTTTAAGTGGGTCAAAGAGGGATTTGTGCATTTTATCCTGTATTACATCAAAGCTGATATAAGATGGCGTCAATGTAAGGAACGCCAGAAAATCCACAGGGTTTGATTTATCTGTTATTAGCTCACATGTATAATTGATAAGCAATGACATATTTGTGGTGTTGCAGGGTGTTGCCATTTTTCTTTTTTAAATACTTAAAGATAAATAAGTCCCCTGAGGCCTCCAGTTGCACAAACAGCCACGTGTGTGTAATCTGTGACATGTGTCTTCCCCTGTCCCGTTCAGCCATCTATGACATGGTGGAGGAGAAGGCGGATTCGGAGCCAGATTTCCAGTACATCCCTGAGAAGACCCCTCAGGACCCCACCCAGCTCGACCAGCATGCTCTGAGGGACTCCATGGTAGCACTGAAGGACGGCCTGAGCGGCGGAGCCATACTGGCCCAGTTTGATGTGAGGAGAACGACACAGAGATAAATTCACACTCACCCAGACGCACACACGTTAGTGGAGGTGCAGGTTTGACTCTTTGATTGATTGCTGGTGGATTACTTCAAGTACTTTACTCTCTTCCTCCACAATCCCCCCAAAAAACCCTCCCGTCTGTTATCACTATCACTTGACAGCTTCCTGTTTAACTGTGCTATTAGCAGAGAGGAATGTTAAATACAAACACACACACTACCACACATGTCTAAATGGTCAGTGCATACATTAGCTCATACACATGAAAACTTGAATACTGCACAAGCAAATTGTAGAAAAATCAATTCCTTCACCGAAGATCTTCTGTATTCCTAATGATTGATTTTTTTTTATGCCACGACTTTAATATGAATCTGTATTTTGTTTACCTTACAGCAACTGTACAGAAAGAGGCCGGGGATGACAATGCTGTGTGCCAAATTACCTCAGAACGTTTCCAAAAATCGCTACAGAGACATCTCTCCTTGTACGTGACTACACACATTTTTCTGTTTGTGTTGTGTTGTGTGTTTAAATACCGTATATACCAATGTTAACCGACGGCCTCTCAACTGCCCTTATCAACTTCTCCTCTCTCCTCCTCTCTTCTTCCTGGCAGATGATGCCACGCGGGTCATTCTGAAAAACGCAGATGACTACATCAATGCAAATTACATCAATGTGAGTTTTCTTTCCTCCTCACTTCTCTCTTTCATCGTTTCATCGGTGCCTCTGCATTTAGCTCGTTGGAGACGTGGTGGGTGGGTGGTCTGTTTTGCCAACCATCCGAACACATGTTAATACACTCGTGGTCTTTTACTGGTGAATGAATTAGCCACAGTAGGAGTATGAGCAACGTGACATTGTATGTTAATGTATTTCCTTGCTTTTGGGTAATCTGGATGCTCGTCTTTTTAAGAACATAATCCTGTGGATGTTTACAGGGCACTTTTCCTTTTTTTTTATAAACATAAGCCCTTTCCAGACATTTCTGACATTACTGGCTTCATCTACGTGTTTATATAATGTTATATGTGATGTTTATAATGTATTTAGGGAGTTAGCCCTCAGTCTCTGACCTGTTATGGCTGTACTGAAGAATCCTCACTGAGTTGCACAGGGAAAACAGCAGTGAATTGGAAATAATGATACGAAAATTGATTTAGTTTTTTAATTTCTATTCGTGGTGCATGTGAAGATCAGAGGTTTTAGTTGTGGAAACTGGTGGTATCTATGAAAGTTGAAGATTGATCTGATGGTTTTCGTTTCTTGAACTTAACCACAAGGTGAGAAGTAAAAAGTGACCTGATTCATTCTTTTATGGTAACAAAAAGTGTAATTGAAAATATATTATCATCTGAAATTCCCATCAGCCTGTTAATTGCTTATATTAACAGATGTATTTAATAGGAGATGAACTGCAGTTAACTTGCCGTACAGTTATGAAGTTGTAAAGAGATGTCACTTAATTATCAGCCAACTTTTTAGTGCTTTTATAAAAAAAAAAAAGGAAGGTAATTGAATTTTCTGCACTGATGAGAGCACACAAATCGCATATTATATATAGAACAGAAGAAGAAGCTGTAAAGTGAGATGCTTGTAATGTGTCACCTCGGTATCCTGATCCCTGTGTCTCTCTTTGGTAGATGGAGATTCCAGCCTCCAGTCTGATAAACCGCTACATAGCATGCCAGGGCCCACTGCCCAACACCTGCCCTGACTTCTGGCAAATGACCTGGGAACAAGGCTCGTCCATGGTTGTCATGCTGACTACGCAGGTCGAGAGGGGACGGGTACGTTGACATTTTCTTCCAACACAGGACTGGAAACCATCTATGGACGGCAGCGTGTCATTTCTAATGATACAAACACCTTTTATTGACACCTTATATATCTACACTGGGAATTCTGTGCGCACATAGAGGATGAAGTCTGAGCAGCACAGCAACACTCTGTGTCTGATGCATTCAGGCATTGATTCTTAGGTCATCCTAGTTTTTTTTGCAGTGCTCAGATTCCATTATACAATCACTGTATTACACAAATGCAATGCAGAAAAAAAAGACTTTGAGTTTTAAAAAATCCGCTTCCAGTGGTGCCTTCAGGCTTATGGCGCAAATAAAACGTGTTTTGCAGCGTGTGTAGGCAGCTGGATTGATTTTTAAAAAAGATAAAAGAAACTTTATCTCTTTTAAATGAAGCTCTCCTGATGGAAACAAGGCTTTTATCTCAATATGTGGAAATCCACAGTTCTGATCCTGAGTGAGGCTGTTAGGTGTCATAACAATGCTCACAAAGCCTAATCCAGCCACAAAGTTTTGGAAACAATGGATTTAAGACTCGAGAATCGAGATTCTAAACTTAATTGTCCAGTGATTTTTTAATTGTTAATGGTACAAAGAAGAATATAATACTATTTTAAAACAAAATATTAGTGAACCCGCTGAGCTCCTTAAATTAATAGTCCTTAAGTTTCTCCTTTCTTGCGATAGAAGAGCATAAGGGGGGATAAAACATTTCTAAACCACTCTTCAGTAGACAAAAGAGTCCTGAACCTTTGGATCTAACATATTTTATTCATTATATTGTGAATTTTCAAATAAAATTAAAAATATTAAGACTTGAAATATGTTACATAGAAATCAATGGTTGAGTGACAAGAAATTTTAGGTTTTACTGGCTCCAGATACACTGAATATATTGAACATGCTTTAAATGTGAGTATTAAATATAATAGTTGGGTAAGTGAACTGAGTGAAGAAATGTGATTCTGGAGTAAAGAGAATAACAGTGATGACTGACTTAATGAAATGCTGAGTTCTAAAAGTAATGAGTTTGTGTTTAAAGGTAAAGTGTCATCAGTACTGGCCCAACCCCGACAGCACCACCACCTACGGAAACTTCACAGTCACGTGCCACAACGAAGAGGGCAACTCTGCCTTCCTGGTCCGAGAGATGACTCTTGCGAACACGGAGGTAATCGCACACACACACACAAACACACAGTCACCTGCGTCTACAATAATAATATCCGAGGAGGAAGAAGGGAGAAAGACGGAGGGAGGAGCAGAGGAGGAAAGATGAGGCAGTGAGAGGGCGTGAGCTGACGACCAGAGCAGGTTAGGACAGGAAAGAGAACGACCCGGGGTCCAATCACACGAGAGGCACAGGGAGTCTCAGGAAAGGATGAGCCGCCGAGGGCCCCCTGGAGGAGGTGTGTTGCCATAGTAACCGATGTGGGCTGTTCTTTTTCTGGCTCCCACTGCTTACATGCGGGCCACGTATTGGGATCTGGTTGCCATGACAACCCAACCAACCCAGTCAGTCACACCGCTGAGATACAGAGGGAAAGTGCAAGAGAAACAGAACAGAGAGTGGGACAAAGATAGTTTTGAAAAACAGAAAAACGAAGAGTGTGTGTTTGTTTTTCTGTGAAGCTGAAAACATTTGATGCTCTCAGTCGTTCTTCAACTTTCATGTTGTTCCTTCTACACTGACAGCGTATATTTGTTTTTGGGATTACAAACAGTGCAGCTAAATTCATCTTTGTATCTGAGTTTATGCTGTAAACTAACAGAAGTGAACATGTACATGTAAAATACCAGCTAATTAGAAATTAACATATACAACAGTATCAAATGTTGGTGCTGTTGCCTCATTATCTGCTGCCTGTGTTTCCTCATTACGTCCCTGCGTGTTGCCCTTGCATCCTGACCTTTTAAGTATACGACTATTGGAGGAGGCAATTAGCATTCTCCTCTGCCTGTGATTGTTGCTATGGAGATAGATGTGTTACCATGGCGATGCAGCAAGGCAGTATATTAAAGAGGGGAAACTGGGGCTCTGAGTCGCACAAGAAACAGTGGTCAGAAGTTGTGTGTGTGTGTTCACAGCATGTAGTTCCTATTTGGATTAAATATCACAGACCCCATTTTTATCTGATCACTCACGTTATCTTGCTACAGTTGTTCTACATCATGTCAGATTTCTTCTTCTCTTATTTTGGATTGAACACAAGAGGAAGTTTGTCTAGTCTTTCTTTTCAGAATTATCAAAATAAAAGGAAAATAGTGTCACTAGTTTCTGGGGTTTCCTGAAATAGGAAGCAGGGATGTGAATCACCAAGTGGTCCAGCGGAGTGGAAAGAATAAAACCACTGTTTGTTATTCACACAACCTGTTTTATAACGTGGTCAAAGGCCATAATCACACAAACAAGGTGCCTCGCCGCCTCCTTCCTGAGACACAGAGCTCAATGAAACAAGCTGGGAGGTCTCCCACGTGAAATATAGTGTTTCGTTCAAGTATTAGAACAGTCAATTCCCTCATATGCTTAGGTCTCAACTGAGGCAACAGAATATCCTCAGTTTGTTTTCGAAGGCCTTAGATTGTTGGGGTGATGGTGGGGTGGAGCATTCAGGAGGCAGGATGCAATGTGTACAGATGTGGAGAAACACCTGGTTCTGTTTATGGACCCCGGCCCTTATCGCCAGCAGCTCTCAAATCGCATTGACATTATCTTCGATGTCTTCTGTCTGACTCCTCTTTTTCTTCCTGCGATATTTTAATTCTTTGTTTTTTGTTTTGCATCTGTTGCGTGTTAGAAACGTCATCAACACGCCCACTTGGACCTTCATGTTGTCACATACAATACCCCTTGATATCTTCAGGATATTATCCAGAGTTCAGTGTGTGTCTGAAAGCAACTTGAGTTAGAAGTGCATGAAAATGAAAATTGAAGTCATTGGATTTCTTGGTCTGTGGGTGTGTGAGCAGAGTGAGGAGGAGAGAGAGCTGACCCAGATCCAGTACCTGGCGTGGCCTGACCACGGCGTTCCCGATGATTCCACTGATTTCCTGGACTTCGTGTCGCTGGTTCGGACTAAACGTGCCGGACAGGACCAGCCGATGGTCGTGCACTGCAGGTACAGTGAAGTCATTTTGTCGATTACGTTGTTAAATACAACATAAAGAAACTCAGATTCCCTTCCTACACCATCTCGCACTAACTTTCCAACTTTCTGTCCCTGCTGCTTTTTCTCCAAGTGCGGGAATTGGTCGGACGGGGGTTCTCATCACCATGGAGACGGCATTGTGTCTAATGGAGTGCGGTCAGCCAGTGTATCCTGTAGACATCGTCAGGACTATGAGAGACCAGAGGGCCATGATGATACAAACACCTGTATGTAGCCACATCGGTTTGTGTGTCCGGCTGCTCTCGGCAACACTCCACACACCAGCTTCACACATCTCTCCTTTCTCTTTCCACAGAGTCAGTACCGCTTTGTGTGCGAGGCCATCCTGAAAGTCTACGAGGAAGGTCTGGTCAAACCACTCATGACCGCCGTCTACCTGCAGAGAGAGAAGGTGACTGACGAGAGGGGGGGGGAGCAGCAGAAAGCGACAGAGGAGATGGACGAGACGATGGAGGAGGACGAGGCGGCCGGGGTGGAGCTGCTGGAGGGAGAGCTGGACGAAGAGGACGACGATGACGATGACGAGGAGGTGGAGGTGCTGGACGTGGGTGAAGTGACAGAAGATGGGGAGGAGGAGGAGGAAGAAGAGGAGGAGGAGGAATTGGAGGAGCCGAGCGTTGCGAGCGCCACCAGCATGACCAGCGAGACCAGCGTGAACCCTGAGGCCGACTCTGCTAACCTGTGATGCTTTGACCTCCAGGGGTCGTCGGGGGGTCACCAGGCGTGCAGGTGGTCGGAGTGGAGAACAAAAAGCACTGTTGCACTTTATGCTGATTTAAAATGAACAAAAAAAAAAAAGGACAAACAAACAAAACGTGAAAATCAAGGACATGTTAGAATTTTTAAAAAAAGAAATCCAGCTGTGTTGACTAGGTACCATTAGGGAATATCGTCTGTTCAGGGTATGGAGAAAAAAAGAATACAAAGAACGAGAAGGTAAAAGTACGAGAGAGTAAAATGTGGACGGGGAGTTGCTGTAGTGCCATAAGTATGAAGGGGAAGGGCCACCCCCCCCCAAGGATGGATGCCCCCCTCCCCTGCCCTTTTCTCCTCGCCCTGTCCCCTTCTCAGCGAGTCTGCCAGACGGACCTGCCTTTTTTTTAGTGTCCTTTTAGCTGATAAAGAGATATACCTTATCTTTTGTTCTTCAGAAAGAGTATTTATTGTGTTTTAGTTTGTGTCAAACCCTGTCCACTGAACAAAAAAGTTGTATGTTTTGTTTGTACGAGTCTACGGCTTCACGCTTTTCCTGATTAAATCTTAGGTAGTAAAGTGATTCCTCTTCTTCTAACTACTTCTTTATTTCATTTTTTTTTTAAACTTTTTTGTGGAGAAAAAAACAACAGTGATTTAATTTATTGTACTATTGTTTTTTTTTGTTTTTTTTTTATCTTTCTCGGCTTTCTCTCGTCTGAGTTTGGGACGGATGGACGGCGCCTCGTGCTTCACCTCTGGAGTCGGATCCCTCTTCCTGCTTTGTGCTGTGTTCTGATCTTACAGACGCTTGTGTGCTCTGAAGTGGCCGTGGTTTGCTGCGGTGAGGAGTTGAGCTGGAGTTGAGCTGGTTTACAATCCTCAGGGCCCGTGTCTCCTGGGCGCCTCCCTGTCATATCTCGTACTAGCCACAGCATGACTGTACGCTGAGCTGGACATTGTTCATAATCTTGAGAATTGATCAATTACTTCATGATATCTATTGATCTATTGAACCTCCTTGGTGTTAACACAAGATGGTGTCCCAGAAAGAGAGAGGCTCCAGCAGACACATGGTCGCACTGAGATACAATCTAAGCTATTTTCCTGATTAAGCTAAGAAACGACGCTGAGGTCAGTTCTTTCTTCAAAATCCTAACCCAGTATTCTTTTTCTCAGAAAGTGTTTTCTTGGTGAGCTGACAGGGAACTGATCTCAACCTTTGTTTGGCAGAACCTGAAACCTTAGCAGCTCCATCGGCCTCCCCTTCTTTTTTTTCTTTTTTCCACATCCAGAGACCAAGACTTTTGTGACCTGTAGAGCGGAGCAAACCCACAGACCTGCTCTCGCTGGTGACTCACTGCTTTCTATGAGCGATTGTCATTAAACCCAGTAAGAGTAACTATTTGTTTAATGTCCTAATGGAGTACCTTGTTTTTGCTAAGCTCCACTGGCCGTTGTCGAAGAATCTGATCTCAACGTGTGTGTGTGTGTCTGCCACGGAACAGTTGTCGGTTCAAGGAAGCGACACAAACAGATCAGTTAACCAGAACTTTACCTTTTATTTTAAATACTGATCCTTCACAGTGGTACTTCATCAGTTTCAAGGCACATGTTGTTTTTAGACGAATGACGTGTTATGATTGATAAGTGACGACTTGTATTTCTAATTCACAAAACCCAGCATCAAGTTGCTCGTTGAGTCTTTTTTTAATTGTCTTAGGACGGGTTGAGCTGTCAATGTGTTTTATCGGGATGGATTGGAGTTTGAGCCTCTTTACAATTTGAGATATTTTCTCTTATCCACTGCTTCACTTCCTGCTGCCATTGGCTCCTACAATGGACTCTGCTGGAAAAACCTACTGCTGTGTGTGCGTGTGCGCGTGCGTGTGTGCGCGTGTGCGTATTCAAACTCTCCCTCTCTTTCTCTGCCATTCATGGAATATAGTTTATCCGCTGTCTGGTCTACGCCTGCTTGTTCGTTAACTGGAATGAAAGGTTGTGCCATAAAGCCATAAACCTAAACTAAACCTGATCTCAAGTTTTTTTAGACGAATGCGAAGAGCCTTGGCGAAGAGTCATATCTTGTTTGAGCCTAAATTTCAAAACTGTGCTCGTACCTCCCCCTTTATAAACCAGCTGAGTCCTACTTCTGCCACATGTAGAGGTGGGAATAAGAGCATTTAAAGCTGCTTTCCTCTATTTTCAAAAAGAAACCTCTCCTGTATTGCGACACTCCAAAAAAGAAAATTCCCCTCGGTCAACATCAGTCATTTTTGCACAGCCCACACAACATCCACAGTCCATTCTTCTCATTGTGCCCGCCCCCCCCCCCCCCCCCCCCCCCCCGCCCCCCAGATGCTGTTCTCTCTGTTTTTGGATCATTATACACGGATCCCACTCTCTGCACGGCCTCCAGGCAAGTGACACATCGGAGCAGATGAGCACGGGGTACAGTAGAAGCAGTTTCAAGCAGCTTGTCTTCCACAGGAGGACGAGCTGAGGCTAATGGCTGAATAACTGGTTCTACATCGCGGATATCTACATGCCGGAGCTTTTAATCGAACGAACAAAAAAAAAACGATTTAGCCTCTAGTGGCTCAATTCCATCAGTTTTGTTTTGGTACCCGGAGACTGGGCTGATCGAATCAGAATCAATCCACTCTTCAGTTACAGTTCAGAAGAATTGGCACCGCAGTGAAAAAGTTCTTAATGGATGAGTCGGGGCGGCTAGATTTTCCATCTGCACAAAATGTCCAACAATGAGGTGTCTGTGTTCAAAGTGTTTCTATGTTGACTCCTTGGTACTGTCTGTGCATTTAGGGTACTGATCAAATGTAGTTTTGGAGGGTACCAGACACGGAAAGGCTCGGTTGGGTTAGTTGTATTTTTGTAAAGATGAAAAAAAAAACAGTTCTAGTCAGGTAGGGAAAGGACAGCACTTTGTAGGAGGCTTAGTGGCAGGTAGTGCTACTGAAATAAACGAGAAAAAACAAAAAAGTTGGAGACATAAAGCATTGTTAAAATGAGTTGTTGATGAGTTGTTTTTTTTCTTTTAATTTATCATTTTTCTTTTTGTTTTGAAAATAAAGACACCTGTAGGGAAGCAGAAAAAGAACTCCTAACTACACAGTGCCACTTGTTAATTTTGTGTAAATAATACTAGATGTAAATACAATGTTGTATATGAAAAAAAAATCTTTAAAATAAAAGGGAAAATCATTTGTGAGCAGAAAGATTTTGTTTTTATTTGATTTTTGGATTTTGTTTTTCCCATCTCCCTTTTTGAATGATTCAAATGTGACACAAAATGGTGTGTGTTTGAAGACTGCTATTTCAAAAAATCTTCTGTTTTATTTGAAACATAATCTATAACAGCGAGTGTATATATAATGGAACACAGAATAATGAGAAATGTTTTACCGTATTATACCTTTGGTTTAACTCCTTACCTGTGTCATAAAATCCTTTGTCCTCAGTTGCTTGTTTCTTTCTGGTATTATGATTTAACGGCACTTTGGACATGTCCATAAGCTTGATTGTGAACAATTAAAGCTCATCTGTCAAAGCATGGAGACGTGGCTTCAGATCACCTTGCTGCTCCACACTGAAAAGTGAGGTTGGGCAATGATGAAGAGCAGCTGAAGAGCTCCAGAAGAATCACCTGGGTTTACTTTTTTCTAATTGTATTACCATAATTTACCGTCAAGAGAAGACAGTATTCAACTAAAATGTAAATTTTCTGAAACAACAGCCTCTAAAGAAAAATTAGAAACACGCCAAGACAAGAAAGCAACATAAAGGAAATGGTAGAGAGTTGTAGAGAAGTTATTGCAAAAATTTGATTTCCAGGGGAAATTGCTGAATAAATATCTTCCCCTCGCTGTTGCATGTGATTCAACCTTTAGGATTGTATTGAAATGTTAGAGGATTTGATAGAATGAGGTATTTTTTTACAGTTCTCAATGTATTTGTGCACAGATGTCAAGTACAGCTGGGTTGTGCACCAACATGAAGCAGCCTCACTATAATATGAGACAATGACTAGTGTAAGCACATTTACATTAAAATATGAGCAAAAATAACACTTCTAAAGCACTTTTTAACTTTAAGAAAAGTGCTATACAAATAACGAATACACAATAAATACACATTTTAATAAAGTGAATAAAAGACATTTTTAAAAGAACGTTTTAAGAAGGAATTTAAAAGCAGTACAGATTTGACCTTTCTTATGTGTTTAGGCAGTGTAGTGACATTTTGAATGGTAACAGTTTTTGGTTTATTGTTTAAAAAGCTTTCAATTTGCCTAGATTAAAAGGCATAGATATATTTTTTTTATGAAACAAAATATTGAAATGAATATATATTTCAAATTTCATTTCAATTTAGATCAAGAGAGCCGGATAAGAGAGCTGTGTCTCTGCCTCTGGAATCAAAAGACACTCAATCAATCAACCAATCACATTTTATTTGAAAAGCCCATCTTCACAAATCACAATTTGTCTCATAAGGTTTAACAAGGTGCCATAATTAATAGCCTTGACCTCAACAAGAGTCAGGAAAATGTACCTAAAAACCCTGAGAGCCACATGTGAAGGATCCCTTTCCAGGACGGACAGAAGGGAAATAGATAAACACATCAACACAAACATTTATTGAAGGAAACTTACTTTGAATATATATGTATATATATACTTTTTAATATGTTTTCAGTTAAATATTTGTGCATTTGTACACAGTCTTTTTGAAAAATGATCATTGGTTATTGAACTCAAAACCACAGTTTGGCTATGGCATCATTTGAAAACCATTATTCCAAAACTCACCAGAGGAGGGTGCTGTTGTCAAATGATCATTGACCGCGTTGTATGACTTATATTTATTAAAAAATAATACAATGGCCACTTTTTTGACATCGGAAGATTTAAATCACCTCAAACAATATTTAATGAATGTGTAAGTATTAATGTACTTGGCTTGTGTTTATGAGCCTTTATACGTGCGGATAACAAATGACAAGAGTCATTAAAATGTTAATGTTAGCAGCTAATGTTAAAAAACAACACACAAAAAATATTGTGGTGTTTTTCTTGATTTAGAAAAAAGAAAATTCGTAATTTGACGCCAACTCTTAAAACGTGTCTCTTGCTAAAAATGCTAATGAGGTTTTGTTAAGGGGGGCTTTGCGGTGAGGTCACATCCGGTGCAGAACTCCGCCCCCTGGTTGTTGTCTGGAGGAAATGACGCCGCAGCTGTGACGAGCCGCAGCGAGCAAGAGCAACAGGGTCGCGAGCGCGCTGCACACAACATGGAGGCGTCCCGGCTCGGTGCTTAGCTCCTGCGATGGTTTCCCGGTGAACTGGACCGAGCACGACGCGGTAAGTACCCGCTCATCCTAACCCTAACCCGGGGCAAGTGTCCGTCCTATGACCCAGCGCCCAGGAGCTGAGGGAGGACTTGTTTTGGCGAGCGGGGGACACCCTCGCACGGGCGGAGTCGTAAAGTAGTCAACCCGCCCGGTGCCCGGTGAGCCCGTGCGGCAAATCGAACGCACACCTGTTGCTTTTCTCCCTGCACCAGGTACCTCGGGCCCGAACTGAGGAGAAGAAGCTAATGGTTGTGTTGTGAAGTTTGTTCTTATAGCGCAGCAGTTGTGTTGTGTGGTTTTTTGTGTGTTTGTTGTTATATTTTCACAGTTTGTGTATTTGACGTCCATCACCGTGCGCGGTTTTCTATCTGATGAGAAATCAAGTTAACGTTTAAAAACCGTTATCTGACTCCTTCAACTAACCGTGTTTACTTCTTACTTTTGTTAATCAAGCTTTTAATATGAGACAAACAGATTTTAGAGACTCAATTAAACTTAATTAAATTAATCGGTTGTATATTATTTATTATTTACCTTCACCTCAGCAGAGCTACTGTGTAAGAAGTCATACACGTAGTTTGAGATCATATTTCTAACTTGTTCGCTTGTCACAGTCAACTTTAAACTTCACTTTACATCTTGTTTACTGTACTAAAGGCACATTTCAGCTAATATATGACTTTGTTTACATTTTGTGTCCCAGTTATGAGGCTTCGGCTGTTTGCATGGAACAATGAGAAATCTGGTTATATCCCAGTATACAAATGCAGTACTCCAGCTAGTAAAATAAGGTGTCTTAAAAAAATGAGATAAGGTCTTATCTGGACACTGATATCAGGATATGGAGTGTAAATGCTTATACACAAAAATGATAATGAGCATAGGGGGATATTAATAATTAAAAACATTTCTGAAGCAATTGGTCAATTGGTTTGTACCCTCGGGGTTGAATGCACTTATTGTAAGTCGCTTTGGATAAAAGCGTCAGCTAAATGAAATGTAATGTAATGAAGCCACGTTCAGATCCCAAACCGTCTACTTCCTCACGTGTTTCCAATCTCTACTCCATTTCCTCACAGGTGTGGTACTGTGACCCCCCCTCTCCCCCATCATGCTGAGTTTCCTGCGCAGGACGCTGGGGCGACGCTCCATCCGGAAGCATGCAGAGAAAGCCCGGTTACGAGAGGCCCAGCGAGCCATCACACACATCCCTGCTGCCGGGGACGCCAAGTCCATCATCACCTGCCGCGTGTCCTTACTGGACGGGACGGACGTCAGTGTTGAGCTGCCGGTAAGGAGCCATGCTAGCATATGTACTTTTTTACGCTCTTAATCTGCAGGGTTTCCACGGGGTCTAAAAATAGTCTGAAATTAATGTTAATTAATAATATTTTGAATTTTTAAATGTCCATGAACATTAACATATTACCTGGCCAGTTATGAATATGTTCATGTCAGTTTGATTATGTTAATGTTCATTTACAGTGACCTCTGTGTTACTTAAAAATGTGTTCTTCGGGTTTCAAGGTTATTTCTCTATTCCAATTATCTTTAATTGTTGGGAAGTGTAAGTAGTTTGGGGATTCGGATATTCCTTCTCAGGTGTCAAACTTAAGAAAGATCTTAATATTCTTTCATTATGGTTTTAAAAAGATCTTAAAGAGTTAACACCTGCAGAAAACCTGACCATTCACTTTTATCGAAGTTTTTAATCTTGGCAGCCAGTGTGTCAGAAGAATAAATGGAGAGAAAGAGATCACACATGAACTAAAGCATGCATGATTTACAAGGAATGTGTCCACTGCATAGTTTTCTGCTGTTGTTAAGAAGACAGACAGCATACAATATTCATGTGAAACCTGGAGAACAAAAGTACAGGAGGTGTAACAGTGACAATTGTGTGTCTGTGTCAGAAGAACAATCCCTTTAAGCCCACATAGTGTGTGTGTGTGTGTGTGTGTGTGTGTGTGTGTGTGTGTGTGTGTGTGTGTGTGTGTGTGTGTGTGTGTGTGTGTGTGTGTGTGTGTGTGTGTGTGTGTGTGTGTGTGTGTGTGTGTGTGTGTGTGTGTGTGTGTGTGTGTGTGTGTGTGTGTGTGTGTGTGTGTGTGTGGTGTTCCTGATCACCTGTAATTCCATGATCCTCTCTTGAGAACACCCATAATCACATGACCGCATCATGTGACACGTTGGTCTCATCGAGTGGACACACAGCAGAACGTCTCTTTTCCCACCACCGACTCCCATCTGTCCTTCTTTCCCTGTCCTCTACCTCTTTCTTATGCTGATCTACTTAGTTTTTTTCTCTTAGATTAATCAGACTATGCTTAGAGAAATCATGATTCAACTTATGTAGCAATTGAGTAACTTTAATTTTAAGGGAATAAATAGTTATCTTTATTTTCCCCTGGATTTGAATACTACACTGGGATTCCCTCTTTCCGACCCACAGCATTCCAGTGAGGCCAGCCTGGTTTCTAACTGTCCTTCTTGACTTGTCCCATCCGTAAATCTAACAGTGGGGCTTATATTCCCAGGGAGTCTTGCTGAAGAGAGCACTGCTCCTCACTATTACAGTATTTGTTTTTACTGTTTAAAAACAAAAAAATGCACAAGAATACAGACAACACAAGTCCTTTATGTGAGCTCAGTATTTTGTGCATAGAAAGTTCAGATTGTATTTGTATTCTTTCTTCTGGTGGAATGTTATCTGCTTGGACTGTTCTCTACGTTTGTCTTCCTCTCGCTTGCTCTTTTGTTTGTAGCCGAGCAGAAATAATCACTGGAATTTTTACAAGGCTATAAAATAATAAATAATAAACTTTCTTTATATTGCACCTTTTAAAAACAGAGTTTACAAAGCGCGTTTGACAACAAAGGGAAGGAAATAAAAACTTGAACACATAAAAGCAGTAATATGACCATAAAAATAAGTGAGCAAGTAAAATAAAAGGTGAAAATAAAACTATTAAAACACGGTAAAAACATGACATCACATGAAAGCAAGTCTATAAAAGTGAGTTTTAAGAAGTGATTTTATAGGAAGTTACTAACTTGGCAAGTCTTATCTGCTCAGGTAGGCCGTTCCAAAGCCGAGGGGCCAACTTTAGTTTTCAACCTCAACTTTGGAACAGCGAGCAGGGCTCCACTGGAGGATCTAAGGCTGCGTGCAGGGCACATTAGGGGTCAGCAGTTCTGTGATGTAGCTTGGGGCCAGACCCTGGTGTGCTTTATAAGTTATCAGTAAAATCTTAAAATCAATTATAAAACGCAAAGGGAGCCAATGAAGAGAAGCGAGGATCTGAGTGAAGTGATGTTGCCTTTTAAGACCAGTGAGAAGCCAAACTGCTGCGATCTGAACTAGGAGACTGACCTTTGGCTTCTGCCTGAGAGGAGGGAGTTACAGTCGTCCAGTCTAGCGAAGACTAGAGCATGAATTACTATTTCCAAGACCGGGTGTGAAAGTACGGGTTTGATTTTGGAGATGGTTCTGATTTGTAGGAAGCAGGACTGGACTGCTTCTTTAATTTGTGGTGAGGGGTTAACCCTAACCCTTAACCAGGCACCAAGGCTACATTCAATGTGGTTGATGGGGTTCGGTGGATTGAATGATATTATTTCTGACTTTGAGTTGTCGAGTTTTAAGTAGTTTTGTACCATCCAGCTGTTGAGATCATTTAGACAGTCTAGCACAGCAACTAGGCCGTCTCTGTCCTATCTGTGTGTCATCTGCTCTGCTGAGCAGTAGAAGCAGAAGTTGTGGCATTTGATGATTTGTCCAAGAGGAAGCATATAAATAGATGAAATAGATAAATTAAATTGAGCCTAAAATTGACCCTTGTGGTACACCACAGGTAACTCTCGTTGTAGAGGATGTGTAGTCACCATCTGGAATTATAGAGTAATTCATTAAAATCAAGTTAGAAAAGAAGGAAGCTTTTGCATCTTTAACTGGAGTTTGCTCTATTAGTTGCTTTTTTTTTATTTCCTATTTTGCTGATGGTGATAATCAAGCACAAGTTTACTTTCCCAACTTAATAATCCCCAGGCATCGTGCACCTGAAGAAAGTTTTTGTGTTGAGCTGGATGCATTCCAGCAGAGTTCTGGCCCTTTTGGTTTTGCTTTAAAAATGAGCTTCCTTTGTTTTTCCCCCTCCCCCCTGATATAGGTAGCTTCTGCAAACACTAGGTTCTTATCATCCAACTCTCTACGTGATAAGGAAATAAGAATAACACAGCAGTTAGGAGCACTGCTTTGTTTAAATGTTTTACATTTTACTTTAGATATCTAACGACCGCAGCAGCAACTATGGGAGAAATGCGAAAGAGTAAACATGACTGCTTCTGGTTTAAGATGATGACGGGAACAGTGTGAACTATTGGTCAAACCTTCTAAAAGTGAAGATCGAAGTTGGGAAAGTTTGCAGGGAAACATAGTAGCTTCCCACTATCAGTGAATCAGCCTGACAGTCTGTGAGAAAAAGTTCTCAGAGCACAAGCTGTCAATGGTCTGACTCGGCTCTTAGTGGAGAGTACAGTTTTCTAGGGATTGTGCAGTAGGTGTTATGCAATATAAAACACACAAACACACTTGGGTTGTCAATTAAAAAACAGACTATAATCCTCCCTTTGTTGTACTTTGGTATCATGTTGTGTTGTCCTGCAGATACAAAGTTGTTGTCTCGACTTGGTGGCAGAAATGTGGATAAGCGCCACTGCTAAATGGTGCAGTTTGTTTTTTCTTTCTATGTGTTGAAGTGGTTGTAAATACACAGCCACAATCGGACACTGAATAGGAGTCATTCACTCACTATGGCTCCCCAGCTGTCTGAGTTCCTGGTATGTAAGGCCACCCAAAGCTGTCTCCCGGGGTTACCACTGTTCTGCAGCATCCATGTCCACACATTAATCCACACGGCCCCACATTCTTAGCTTTTTATGTATTTACAGGCCTGTTTTTTTTTCTCTGTCTCCCCCTCACCAGCCTACCTCAACTCACATTATACACATTAACAGGAGCACCAATATGCGATATTGTCCGGATTAAGAAAATAGTCTGGATAAGACACTGTGATGTAAACAGCATTACCTTAATCCCAATAAGGTAATTCTTGGAATACACAATAATCAAATTAAGACGTTACCTCAGTCGCAGTACAAAGACATGTATACGTCTTAATCACATTAAAATATCCTATTTGAGTTTTCACAGCATTTTGTTACATCAGTATAAGCCAGTTAACTAACTACTTAACAGGTATTTGAATGTAAAGCTGACAAGTCATAATCAGACTCTGCTCTCCAACATATAAACAGGAATATCATGTAAACGTCATAATGAGAATAATATCTTATTCAGAATATGGTCAGAGGACTGAATATTGCTGTCCATGTAAGCGTAGTAGCCGTCAACTCCTTCGTTTTTCTCTCGTTGATAGATTTGTTGTAAAAATGCTTGTTTTTTGTAAAGCTGTTCAGATATAATTTTCTCTTCTGTTTATAGATTCCGATACCTATGGCTGATAAAGAGTATAGATTAAAAATATATTTATATAATGTATTTTATCAGCTACATCCTGCCAACCCTGTATGGAGCTGATATTATTGTTGTATGGCCTGGCTCACCTTTTGAAAAGCAAATACAAACAGAGGATGAAGGTTTTTTAAATTATTATTTAGTTTATCATCTAGTTTTAGTTTCTAACAATATTATAACATTTTACTTGTGGGACTTTCCAGTCGAAATATTGCCAGTTTGTGGACCTTGTAGCTCGCTCTGGCTAAACGCCACACTGCCGTAAATCTCTTCTTCTTTACCTCTCTAAAAGCAGTTTGTTGCTGTTGGCAGTAAAACACAGCTGCTGTTTTGGAATGGTGAAGAAGAAGTGGCTTTTGGGAAAATAAAATTGCAGTTTTAATTAAGTGAAACTAATATACTTTCAAGACACCGGATCTGATCTTTTAGAGGAGAGTCAGGTAAAGAATTATCCAGCAAACTGAATCCTTTTTCTTAAAACCCCTGAGCCCTCTACCATTTTGGATGGTGTGATGAGGCTTTGCTCTAATCGATGTGTTAGAACATCGGCTGTTTTGTTGCCTACAGATAAGGGAATCAGCTCAATTGTAACATTAACATTACACTACTGTCTGAGAGAGCGAGCTCTGTCCTCAAAGGCAGGTGGAACGACTGCAAACAGCCAAACAATACTGCAAGAACTATAAAACATGCACACACACCCACACACACACACACACACACACACACACACACACACACACACACAAACACACACAAACACACAATGAGTCCTTTGTACTCTCTCCCTGGGTACCGTCGGGGTGCGGTATGCCTCCTCAGCAATGCCAGCTAGCATGGGGCCAGCCTCCCTACTCTGCCCAGCAGCTCTCTTGGGGCGGGCATGTGTTTGTGAGTGTGTGTGTGTCCAAGTGTGTGCGTGTGTGTGTGTGCGTGCGTGTGTGTGTGTGTGTGTCTGAGGAGACCCAGGGAAACGTCAAATGCACCTGTGGTCTCCTCCCTTTACTCATCCATGTTTTTGCTTCTTTTCAGACACTACATATTCAACATAGTTTGTGAATGAATGCTTAGAATGACAAATGAAACTCACCACCATTAAAATACAACTGAGTCGTTTCATTAAAATATGTTCTTGTTTTGAAAAAGGAGACATATGCACAGCTTAGACAGAACCTGAGAGCAAAGATTTCTGAATGATTCATTTCTCTATTGACAAAATTTAAATCTTTGTTTTCTTTCACCTGACAGTACATGAATGGCGTGACTGGTTTTTATTCATGTTTCTCTGGTCCTGCTTCAGTATTTTACTGGTTACCTGTTACCCTCAGCAGGCCTCTCACTTGATTGATAGATTTGCTAAATGCTGTGGATGTTGTGGCTCTCCAATGCGCTCCAATGAGAGAAAATAAAAGTCGTGTGAAAGTGAATATTATATTTGTTTGCAACTGTAGTACCTGTGTGGAAGAGTATAAAGTCTGTTGTATATTTGGTTAATTTACAACAAATGTAGTAAAGGATGTTAAAAAAAAATAGAATTACAGCTGCTGGCTGATCTTGGACGGCACCTTTTTCATCGAGCCAGCTGATCACATGATGTGTTCAGCCACCCCACTTCCCCGTGCTCCTGGGCGTCTGGGGCACTTCAACCCCAGTTACTGTGGCAACCCTGTCGCTGTGCCTCATGGTGGGGTTTAGAAGTCGTGTATGTGTGTGTGTGAGAGAGTGAGAGGGAGATCTCCCAGTTCCAGGCCGAGAACAGGCAGTAACTGGTACGGCTTTGTCAGAAAGGGCAACACCTATTCACATACTTCATGTTAATATTTTCTTGTCTCAATTCAAATCCATAAAACACAAATCAGCAACTCCAAACAGTATTTTGGAGCTGGTCAAGAGAGAAAGCTCAAACCACTTTGAAAGGAACTTTTGGTCTTGTGAACTTCTGTATGTCTATTTTTAATGACAATTAATCAAAAAAGTAATGAACAGAGAAATTGACACGAATCTGTTAAATTATTTGACAGAACAAAAATCTCATATGTCATAAGGATTGCAAATGTATTAGATTTATTTATCCAACGAACGTTCTGTATATTATTCTCTCAGAAGAATGTTAAGCATCTAACTGTAAACATGATGAACATTCTTTTGTTGTGATGTAACCTTAAGGTTTTGGATGCCACTTTCCTTTCCGACTACAGATGGTTGATATATTAACCAACCTGAGAATCATCTTAACTTCCTCACCAAGTTATTTGTGTTGACAATGCATGACTGGGAATTTTCCTTCAATATCTCCAGTTCAAACTGTTTTTGTCCACGCCTCTGCAGACAATTTGTCCATCAGATCTCTAAGTCCTCTGTTTGTTTGTGCGTTTCTCTGCTCAGAAAAAAGCCAAAGGTGAGGAGCTGTTTGACCAGATCATGTATCATCTGGACATCGTAGAGAAAGACTACTTCGGACTGCGCTTCATGGACTCCGCACAAGTGCCGGTAAGACTGGAGATGCACTGTTGTTATCCTATACTGTACTCTTTATTTTTCATGCAATAGTATGTTGGGTTGAAAGGTGAAGCCAAATTTTTCTAGGCCTCTTGTAGTGGCTGGCTGCAGTATTGGTCCAAAACCTATTCTACTCCATGTAAGTTTATAGGACTTGGGTCAAAATATAAAGTCAAAGTACATGTCAGATACATTTATCTCAAAATAATGTTATATTATATATTAAGTGCTCATTTTTCTCGTAAGTTTGGTTTAAATTAAGTTATTTGACGCTATTAAAAAACAGGGTGAAACATCACATACACTTTGCACTCATCTACTTTAGTGAAAATATCTATGTCGTTTCAGTTAAGTTATTATTGAATGCTTCACTAAGTTCTTCAGGCAGCCACTTCTCAGCCAGACTTTAAGTGTCAGTCCACCGACTTGGTGAGAAGCTTGAGACGGGGACTTTCCCTCTCTGTGAATGGGCTAAAGGGATTGGTTATGGGAATCTTTTTGGGAGTCAGGCCGTGCACTAAGACAAAGTGTTTAAAGTCACTGGTCTGCTTCCTTCACACTGATCCTCTGTGAAGGCCATGGAAGGACGCAGGGCCAGTGGGAGTGAAGATGAAGCAGAAGGGAAGGACAAAGAGGAGAGGAGTGGAGCCAGAGAGCAAAAGAGTGGGAGAGCGTATGAAGGAGCGAGAGGGAGAGAGAGAGAGAGAGGGCTGAAATAAGGAATGTGGGGGAGAGTAGACTAGAGTGTGCGTTTTCCTCTGTTATCTTTTACTAACTTAGACACACACACACGCAAACGCACACGCACACGCACACACATCCACACACAACCACCCCTGACTCTCCTTGACATTGTTCATGCCTCATAGAACCAGAACCAAGAATAATTACTGTGTGTGTATATCTGCACACGCAGGACCTTCCTGATTTAGACTTTTCCTTAACAGAACTACTCTTTTTTTTATTCATAAAACAAATGCAGTGTCAGTGTTTGGTAATATTTATATAATTTTCTTTTTTTGTACTAAACCTTGAATATGAAGATGCTGTGTTTTCTTGGGCAGACATGTATATATATTTATATATATATAAGTATAAATTAATATCCATTAAATTATGACCAACTTGCCGCAATAATTAAATATGTTTGATAGTAAACTACACCTTTCTGAAGATATTGAACTTTTTTAATTGTTAACCTTCATGTTGTTTCAGCATTGGCTCGATGTTACGAAAAGTATAAAAAAGCAAGTGAAAAGTAAGTAAACACTGGCCTCTACCTTTTCTTTATCTTCCCCAAAACATTCATAATTACTTGCAATCATCACATTTTTATGTCATGTATAAGTATTAGGGATGCACCGATCCGATATTTGTATCGGTATCGGTACCGATATTAAAGAAATTTCTAGATCGGGTATCGGTGACAATGGGCCGATCCATATCGGCTGATCTATTCAGTGTAATTCTATGCTGTGCGCTGTGAGTGACGTCATACGCAAACAACACGCCGTGCGGAGCCGACAGTGCCCGGCGCCTCTCCCCCGGTTCCCGGTGCAAGCCGAGCCGCCTCCACCGGGGCCGCGGTGCTCCCCGGAGCCAGGCTGACGGCTGCTGCCCCGGTACCGGGACCCGGAACTTTGCCCACTCCGCACGCCGCCGCCGCTAGCTTCCCCCGGGCGGCTGTGAACCCCGGTCCGGCTCCCGGTCCGGGTCCCGGTCCCGCTCCGGCTCCCGGTCCCTCCGCCGGCCCGGTGCCGGACGGGGCCCGGTCCGGATCTCCCGCCCTGCTCAGTTTGAACGGAACCGGCGGAGCTGCAAAGTTGGTGAACTCGCCCGCGGGTGACTAACTGGTGCGGACCAGGGGAATCCGACTGTTTAATTAGTATCGGATCGGTATCGGCCGATACTAAACCTCAGATATCGGTATCGGTATCGGAGGTGAAAAAAGCGGATCGGTGCATCCCTAATAAGTATTCGACAATTTCTCTTCATCCTGTTACTTTGCTTATTATAACTTCATGGTGGCTAATTGTATTGTTAAACCTGATAATTCATCTGTTTCTCAGTCGGTCCACCATACTGCCTTCACTTGAGGGTGAAGTTTTACTCTTCAGAACCCAACAACCTGCATGAGGAGCTCACCAGGTGAGTTAAGACATTCAAATGTAAACTGTCTACTGTAGCGCATTTTATCGTGTACAAATTAATCAAACCTCAAGTTTATCTAATCTTATAAACCTTCAGAAGTCAGTGTGTTCTGATGAACCAGCCATGGACCAGCACTTCATCACTGAATGTCTGTGACTTAGGTTTAAATTAATTCACTCTGATCTGTCGTGGCCCTTTTGCAAACCCACTCTGACAACGAGGAACGAGACACAAATCTCTAACAGTATTGTCACAATTTGATGCTCAGAGCATGATACACAACACAAAGGTTGGTTTGTAATATGCAGCCCAATGGGAAGTTGATCTTTCTCTTTATTCCTTTAGCTCGTTCCTCCCCCTCTGGTTGAGGTTGTTTCTTAAGCCAAAGTTCAGGCTCTTCTGTTGACATCAAGGTTTGGCATAAATGCCCTCGTGTAGGGAATCAGGCCAAGATTCATTCAGTCAACAAAGGTCACATTGTACAGGATTCAACATGATCAATGTTTTTGTGTCATGTCCCATAAAACTGTCAAATCTAGTGAAATTCCATCACTATATTCAAGTGTATTGTTATGCTTTACTTTCAGATACCTATTTGTGTTACAATTGAAGCAAGACATCCTCAGTGGCAAGTAAGTAATCATCACCTCATACAACTCACACAATATTATGGTATAAGTGACAATAAATGTTCAGTTTGAGAAAGGGAGAGACAGAAATATAATCCATTAGTTTATGATGCACATCAGGGCTCCACCCTGCCAGCATAGACCACACAGCAGCACATTAGAGGCCTGTGTAGCCAGTTCTAAGATTAAGTCTTGCCAACAGTTGTGTTATATTGTGGATTGCATTAGTAATTATATTTAACTAAAGTGTAAACAACTTGAATCATGAAGATGTCGTAACTTCTCATGTTTCATTTTGAAGTTCTTGGTATCTGCTCTCTGTTTTGTTCAACACCTGCTGAGTGTGTATCCAGGCTGATGACTAATAGGAAGTGGCAGAGTCCAGTGGGTCCCAGTGACGGTCCGAGGGGAATGTTGGTGGCTTGTGTCAGCGTTTCCTAATTTTAATCTGTGACTGACTTTATGTGTGTCTGTGTTTTCAGGCTCGAATGTTCCTTTGAAACAGCGGTGGAGTTGGCTTCCTTCTCGTTACAGGGTAAGCACACAGCAGGTCTCCAGGATCTGGTTTGGTAATTGGAATCACCTCTGCAACACCTGCCATTCCCAGTGTCGTGTTTGATTGCAGTGCGAGCTGCAGTACACAGTTGAGACGTCTGCTGGCTTTGCTGCACTAAGCCCCAAAATTCTTGTCAAGAAATATAGAAACAGAAACAGTTAGTGTAGTGTGAGTCATACAAGCTGTTTTTTGGGGGGTAGTTTTTCCTTCCTCTTGTTGAGGGTTAAGAGCAGAGGATGTCGCACCTTGTTAAGCCCTATGAGACAAATTGAGATTTAGGAAAACAGGCAATACAAAAAATATTTGATTTATTGATTGATTGACAAGCAGTTTGTCAGTTTAAAGGTTGAATATGCTTGTAATCCAAGAAGTTTTTCCATCTGCACTGAACCTTTCCCTTTTTTCTAAGAACTAGTTTGTTTTTGGTCGCATACCTTGAATCTGTTCTATCCCTCCCACACGCCCGACACACACCACTCCCAGGCCCTTCCCGTACTTTGTAGCTTTCAGCTGATAAAAATGACCTTCCCCACTTCTCATGTGAGCTGTGTGTAAAACCAAGATGTCCACCAATCAGATCCATGCGCTCTCTCAAGTCCAATTGCGGGAATGGACCCTTGTGTTGCTGCTCCCCAGGAGTTTTCCTTGATCTTTTTTCAGACCAGTCATGCTGTCGATGTGAATCACCATCGGCTCTGAGTGATGTTCCCGGTGCTGCAGTCACTGAGGCACACAAACCTCAACGCTACAATACGATTGCAAATCAGAGGAGGGATGTAGCATTGGATGGAGTGGTGGAGAATGAAATTGCTGACACATGGGGCTGAGAAGTGATTTCCCATACAACATTAAGGGGGGGGGGGTAAACTCAGACTTTCAAAAGAACTTAAGCTTTGAGCTGTTGCCTCTCAGGCTTTTTTTTAATATATGGACTAAATGGCTGGGTGAGTGATGCGCTGCTATTCATCATGAGTAGAACCTGGCAGCTCGACACTGCCTGCTGTGCTACAGAGATTTGTTATTATTCATATTACTATCAAACATCTTAGAACGATGCTGATGATTTTGTGTTATAAGCTGCTCTCGTTGGGCTCATTGAGTGAGGTTAACGGAGGATTTGTTTTTGTTAAAAGATATTTGTTTCAGTGTGACATCTAGTGGCAGCGAGTATTGATTATATAACCTTTTAACAGAAAATGCGCAGCTGCTGAAAAGGTGTATTTGGGTTTTTCTTTCTGAAAATGGACAGACACTTAATCATGTAACCATGACTTAAATTATTTTGTTCAGAAAACTGTTTACTTGGGTAAATGTATTTAAATAATCAAGTTGTTGTACTTTTCATAGGACAAAGAAATTCTTCCATTCAATTCTACCATCCTCACCTTTATCAATCCCACTGTTAGTTCCTTATCTACTGTTTGAATTGTGTCAGTCAAACCTGTGTATAAAAGCAGGAATAGTCTCCACTATTATTGTCTGCTACACAGGCCTACATTATATTGCAAAAGCATTAATTGAGAAGATATTGATGGGACTTACTATAGCAGTATACACAATTTACTGCTAAATGAGGAATATACCTGTAAGAGCCACATAAATAGTCGTGCATCAGACGAACAAAAGAATGAGTCAGTAGAGTTTTTATGAAATGGGATTGCGTGCACAAACCCGTGGAGACACACACACACACACTCACTCAGTCACTGTGGGGTAAATGCCAGCTCATTAGTGCTCCATCCTCTTCAGAGGCCCCCTAATCCAGTACGCTTTCTGTCTTCTCTCTTTCCCTCAGCTGAGCTTTCTCCCTTTGTCTTCCTTTTTTTCTCAGAATTATGTTGTTAGTCCACTGACATTTACTGGGACAGGGAGAGAATGAAATTACCTTTTTTCCCTCCTCTGAATCCTGAATCTTTGCTCACATCTGGGTTCACTAAACAGCGAATAGCTCCCAGCAGGTCCTCGTGTCTCCTATCGACTGAAACTATCAGAACCAAGACATCTCAGTCTCTGTCCAATTTCTCCATACAACAGAGATACGGTTTTCCCCATTGTCTTGTTTTCAACATACAACTCTCGTTCTTATCTCGTGGAGATTTATGTTTTTTGCCTGTCCAGCCCTCCCTTTTTATTTAGCTTTTTGCTCTGATAAAATCTCTGGCCTGTAGTCCAGAGAGATCAGTCCCTGACCTGATGCTACACAGAGCTTTGTGCACTGGGAATAAAGGGAGGGTTTGTCATTTTGTCCATTAGGGTTTTCCTATTTCCTACAACGCAATATAAGACGCGTGTTTTTCTCCAAGAGGTTGAAAGTGAGAATTTTATTAACATTTATCAACTATGAAGTGATTTTTTTAAAGAATATATTTAGTCTTTAGTTGAACTGTACTCTCTTACAGTTCATTAGATAAGACTGTACAGTCTCACGCAGTCCATGATTTCAGCCATTCAACACAGCTGCTCATTATCTGGACATATTCTGCTCAGGGTTTGAACTGACAAGTATTTCTATTCTATTTTATTATTATAACTTTATTCTTATTATTTGTCTGTGTGTTTTCAGCTGAGCTAGGCGACTGTGACCCATTAGAACACAATGCTGACCTGGTGACAGAATTTCGCTTCGTCCCTAACCAAACAGAGGACGTGGAGCTGGCTATATTTAATGCATGGAAAGAGTGCAGGTAAGCTTTTCACTATAACTAAAGTCCTGTACGAGTGGGCAGTCAATTAAACGTAATATTAATGAAGAGGGATCTAAAGCAGTTCCCAAATCGCTGCTCATTCACTGTGAGTAGGTGACGTCACACATTGCCGATCTGAATTGTGGTTCCATTGTGTTGCGTTGCTTGCACAGCGTGAATTAGAAACTGAGTCGAGCTCAACCTTTCATGAGGCAGCTGAGGCTCCAGCTAATCAAATCATGTTCAAACTAATTCTTTAGCAAAGGCACTAACCAATAAAATCACTTAAATGCAAGATACAGATCCTGCTGTCAAAGTTATTTGGAAGAGGAGGCAGCTGGTGAACTTGAAGTGTGATCATCTGGTTTTGGACATTTTCTCCTGTGTACATTGGATTGATGTGTTTTCCATGTGTTTATTTATTTATTTTTCCATCTTCTGCAGTTGAAAATTGGCTTTTCATTCTCTTTTTTTAATCTGCTCTGTTTTCCCTACTCTCCTCCAGAGGTCAGACTCCGGCCCAGGCGGAGATCAACTACCTGAACAAAGCAAAGTGGCTTGAAATGTATGGAGTGGACATGCACATGGTCCAAGTAAGTGTCTCACTAGCATGGACTTTATAAGCTGTCTGAATCTTAGAAAACAGTCCACAGCAGATCACAGCCTCTGTGGGTTAAAGATTGATTATTTTATTTTCCTACCCTTCTGTCCTGCAGGCGAGAGATGGTAATGAGTACAGTCTT
This sequence comes from Limanda limanda, assembly GCF_963576545.1. Classification (NCBI taxonomy): domain Eukaryota; kingdom Metazoa; phylum Chordata; class Actinopteri; order Pleuronectiformes; family Pleuronectidae; genus Limanda; species Limanda limanda. Next base: position 23,714,933 of record NC_083651.1, on the reverse strand, counting down.
GGTCTGACACCCACTGGAGTTCTGGTGTTTGAAGGAGAAACAAAGATCGGCCTCTTCTTCTGGTACATTTGGTCATGACCTCATTAACTGAAACGTTCATTTCAATACTTTATAAAAGCATTTTAAAGTTTGTGTGTTTGTTTGTTTTTTTGCTTTAGGCCCAAAATCACCCGACTAGATTTCAAGAAGAGCAAACTGACACTTGTGGTTGTGGAGGATGACGAACAGGTGAGCGTAAGCAAACACTGCCTTACAGTGGAATGTTCACAATACAGGACAGTCCTATCTAAGCCCTCTATGTACTGTACCTAGTTAGAACACTTATCTGTTTCAAATGGGGCCAGATTCATAGTTTGTATTTCAAGCACTCAATACCAAGGCTGCTCCTGTGAACAATAGTTTTCAGTTTCACCACATATAAACGTTTTGCATCATATTTTACAAACTAGACCATGCAAGCCATGTTTAATCACTTGAAAGAGAAAGTATGAACATACAGCGTTTGCTTTGTTCATAATAAAAGCTTGTCTGAAGTCGTGCCTGAGCCTTGAGAGAGGTTTGTTCCAAACCGTAATGAAACAAGACTTTGTTTTGTTGTACCCAGAGGCCAGTGTATATGAGAGAAACATAGTCTGTTTATGCCCATCCTGGAGGTCTGACTGAGGTTAATAAAGAAGCATGCCCCCTCTGGTATTTCTGGTATGCACCATTCTCCTACGCACATACACGCACATACACGCACACACACACACACACACACACACACACACACACACACACACACACACACACACACACACACACACACAGAGGTTTAACCTTCCAACTCTGTCCTAAACGGTTATATAATGTATGTAGTTTTGTCACCATATAAATTTACTGTACTTTTTTTCAAGCACAGAACATTTTTTAAACCTCTCACAAGATTCTTGTCTGTCACACACACACGCTCAGCAGGAGCTTTTGTAAACCGATGGAGAAAAGACGAGCTGTGATTCTTGTCAAAGTCTTCTCACAGTTGCACATATTAAAGTAGATTGTGTAAATTTGGAGAAGGTGACCCATCTTAAAGAGAGTTTCTAAGGACAGGTGGCCAGTTGGAAAGTACAGTGTGTCCATGAGCATGTCTGTCTGCCTCTGCCTCTGCCGCTCTGGCTCCACTGGACCTGTGGAAGTCTTACTTTCGAATTCATCTTGATGGTCCGGTCGTACTGTTGCAGGTCTCCGTAAAACTTTATGTTAGATCTATAAGAGCATTAGAGGATCTGTGGCTTTGAGATGATCTGTTACTGGACCAGCATTTTCACTTGGAGGAATCCCAAATACAACCTCAATTTTTTAAACACAGGTTTTATGAGCTTACTTTTCTCTTGCTTGTTTAGAACATTAACACCTTGAGTGCCCTGTTCATATTCATATTTATATGGTAATGCTGTTGTGTTGAGGTAAAACCTGGAACAGATTGTATTTGTTTTATCTGTTTAACCTTTTTTGACCTGGATTGAACTGAACTATGTTGGACTTGTGGTGGAGACTGAAACAGAATTTGTAAATATACCAATCAAACTCTACATGTTGAGGCTGTGGGAGACACAAACACACACCCACAGCTCTTTTCTAGTCTTTGTTTATATTTGTTTACGTAGTTTCACGTGAAGTCATGTTCAACATGTTCTTTAGTGGTCTTTTTCTTTTGTCTTTATCTTACGTGCTCACTACAACTCCCTATCGCCACAGCCCTTAAAGAATGTGACTGTGACTCTGGAAAGGCAATGCAGGTTTTGTAGCTGACTGTGGTGTCAGTCAGACTTTCATCTACTTTGCAATTAAAAATTCAGATTACCTTCACAGCCATAGAGTGCAGCCATTCATTCTTCACATATCAGCCTCCTTCCACAAGAAAGAATTAGCACATGGGCTAATTTCAAATGAAATGAACTTGTTATAGTTCCCAGTAGATGATTGTACTACACCAGGCTGTGGGTGAGAGTTCTATTACCTCTGGAGATGCTCACATGAGACGTTACTCTACTGAGACCAAGTCCTCTTCTCTGTGTCATCCCCGTCTAACTCCGTGTCAATCCTTGTCAGGGTAAAGAGCAGGAGCACACCTTTGTCTTCAGGATGGATCATCCCAAGGCCTGCAAGCACCTGTGGAAGTGCGCCGTAGAGCACCATGCTTTCTTCAGGCTCAGAGGGCCAGTGCAGAAGAACTCCGCGAGCTCCGGGTTCATCCGCATGGGCTCACGCTTCAGATACAGGTAACGGGTGGACGTTGGGGCAGGTCAGGGGTGAAGGATGCTTTTGAATATTCAAGTTCTCTCTGAAGTTTAGATTCATAAAATTAAACCCATATCAACAGTTACACAGTTTGTTGTGAAAGAATGACTGATGGTCATGTTTAGCCTTGTTTCTAGTGCTGCTCAAATAACAGTGTAAATATAAAATGTGACTCAATCAACACAAAATCTGACAAAATGTAAGCACAATTTCAAAACATGAAATATAGAATGTGACATCTGTTAATACGGCACAACTTATCTGCTTTTCCACATCTCAAAATTGCTTATTGGAAAAGATACCGGAAGATGCTAATGAATTTGACGCCACAAATTTCAAAGAGCCGTGTTTGTTTCTGTCTCTTGTGTTTTGAACGCACCAACAGAGATGAACCTAGTGTGTTACAGTATCATTCCTCTGTACATACAAACCGCACACATGTGTACACACCGATACTTGCAGTGGTTCAAACCAGGCACTCAGTGTCAACTGGCTGTAGTCGCCAGCTAGTTCCCTCCTCTGTATGTTTAAACATTACCCAGTTGGATAAGCACTGGCAGTCACGTTGGTTTAACACAGAGGTTAGAGGGTTTGTTGTTAATAGAAGGTTACCGCCTGGATGGGTCCTGAGTTCAGCAGTGGTCCTCACAACGCCTGTTGTTTTTAGGAAAATAAGATTTAGCAAAAACTAATCCTGTAAGGTTGTCTATATGTTTTTAAATATACATTATGTGTTTGTCTTTGTTTGTGTTACCAGTGGAAAAACCGAGTATCAGACGACCAAGGGCAACAAAGCGAGGCGGTCAGCCTCCTTTGAGAGGCGGCCTAGTCGACGTTACTCAAGGAGAACCATGCAGCTCAGAGGTCATGGAGGTCAGGACAACCCTCGTAGTAAGTAACCAGCACAAAGGAATTTACTCACAGTGTACCTGACCATCACAGAGGACAAGTATACACAGAAAAGCTCATGCATACATAGAATAGCTATATTTTTATTAACATTACACTTTTGTGATGAAACAGTCTGTCATGATATAAACCTACCCACATCTATACATTTCAAAACATGTATTAATCTCTTCATTTTATATGTTTCTGTATAAAATACTGTCTTTTTTTTTTTTTTTACAGGACCATTCAACACACAGGAGTGAGTACACTGATGTTCTATACTACGTGATTGTGTAATTGTCTGTTAAAGTTACCTTCTTGCAAAGGTTAAATTCAGGTTGTAATTTAAGGTTAACCACAACAATTGTAGTAGCCTAGTTTCTGTGTGCGCCACACCTTTAAAGCATGGTTGCTTACTGTGCTCTCTAACACACACATGCACACGCACCATTAAGCTCGGCTATAATCATGTTACAGCAGCAGCCTTGTGTGTGTGTGTTTGTGTTAAAGTCATGATGTCAGTGATAGTGTTAATCTGTCCTGGGACCAGAGGATCTGTCCTGACTCAAAGCATAGTAATGATGATAAACATTCCTCTGACTTTAATCACACCTATTTGGACAAACCTACACTTCGACAGAGCCAGTACTTTGAAGCAACATAACAAATCTGATGGGGATTTGCTAATTGGCTCACAGGCACCCTGATAGACTTATTAAAATTAGCATTAAGGAAATAGTATAACCATAAATTGGTCCAAAGAATGACAGCAGGTTGTTTATTTTCATTATAAATCCATACAAACTGTTTATGTCTTGGTGCTTTGTGCTTTGTGATGTTTTTTGATTTAAATCTCCATTTCTTTCTTCGCTCAGAGCTCTTTCCTCAGGCAACGGAGTCAGCTCCAGCAAAGAGAACAAGGTGAGGAGCAGAATGGCTGCATTGTTTTATCCCTCCTCTATTATATTGAGAAACAATACCGAGTAGCACAAGAGACTCAGGTTGTTCTTGAACTCTGACAGACAAGTACAGAGAAAACAGTTCCTCTGTGTGACCAGTTTCAGTTTGCAAATGTAAAACAGCTGGGTTGTCCTAGTGCCTTAAAGGGATAGTTCACCGAAAATGAGTGAATATAATTTTTTTAATTTTCAATACGTCCACATCTTGTCTATTTCCTTCTGTACACCTCTACCATTTATTCTCCTCAAATAGTTTGCTCTGTTTAATATCATTCTGTCTCTCCCCCTCAGGCTCCTACCAGAAGTGCATGGTCTAGTGTGCCTGTGGTCACCCCAGTGGCTGCTTCTGTCTGTGGACCAATGGAAATCGAGTCCCTGCCCAGGAGTCCTGGAGTAGAGAAAAGGAGGTTTGTTCACGGCTAATTTGAGTTTTTAGTCTTCTCTTCTGAATGTCAGCGTGTCTTATTTCATTTTGTTTTGTATTTGTTGAAATGCTCTCCAGCCCCTTGTTACTAAGACAGACAGTTCAGAAAGAGGATGAATCAACATTTTAAATTGAATGACAATCAATTTGTCATACGCCAGTTGCAGCTGATAAGAAGCAGGGCCATGTAAAGGAAGGGCTGATCCCTGTTGGATGCTGAAAGATTCAGTGCAATCAGAAAGTATCCAGACACGTTTTTGCATTCAATTATGATTCAGCCTTATCATCTCTACACACTTAGTAACACATGATGACAAAGCGTAGATGTTTTTGCTGATATAGGAAAAATTGGAAAAACTGCCCTGAAAGAATCAATTTTAACTGCTTTCACATAAGGCTACAACCTTAAAAACAATGTGAAGATAGAGAAAAATAGATATTAGGTTTTGTTTGTATTTGTTCCTGTGTCCCTTTCATACTTGCCTGCTCTTTTTCCATATTTCCAAGTTCCTGCTTGTTTTTGCGATTGTGCAATGATATACAGGTTGTACTTGTACTTGTGATGCTATGGGAGGTGTTCTCTGAAACACAATGGTGGATAATAAATGCAGTTAGACAAATATCTGACTGACTGATAGTGACAGTTAACAGTGTGATGGGCCTGTGGATTGAATCAGAGGCCGACATACTCTTTAAGACTTTCTCCTTCTTTTAGTTGTAGTCATATTTCTCACATCTTATGGTTGTCTATGGTTCTGCTATATTTTAGCCCTTTTTGTCCACTTTCCCTTGTGGTCCCAAAGTGGTCTCAGATTTTTAAACCTCACTGAATGCAAGCTCCTCAGTTATTAACCTGCCATGTCCCCATGTGTGTTCCAGTATTAACATGTACTGAGGAGTAATTGGTCTTATCTGGAGCCTGGTCAGGTAGGTACCACCCAGCACTGAATCTTGCTGTTGCGCTGGCTTTAACAAATCAAACGCTGTTCGGTGACGGGCTCCGTGATTTTGGCTTCTAGAAAAGAGGGGCTGCCTCAAAGTGCATTCTGTCTCCTGTGATTCTATGTTTGTTCATTTCTGATCAGCATGAAATCTCAACCTAATCGGTGCAGGGTATGATGTGATGATTGTGCTTGGATCTTGTGTTTGGCATCGTGAATCAGTTATGTGATGATTTTTTGCTTTGGATCTGCTCTGTTCCAGAAATCGGGGCGTGTGGAGGTTTCTCTCCTTTCATTTCATTTAACACTTTGCATCCTGTGAACCTGCTTACTTATCTTCTTAAGTTTGAAATAGTTTCAACAGTATTTAAGAATTAGTGTAAGTTTGTTGTAAGATATAAGATTCAAGTAGCGAAACATTAAAAATTATATTACTCACCTAAATGTGTTTTTTTTCCAGCCTAATGTAAATATTCCTATTTTCCTAACAAGGCCACTTTGGCTTCTGCATGAACAGCTCATCCAGATTTGCAGCTAAGGCTGATCCTGTTTCTAGTAAAGCACATTTCTGGTCAGCTTCAATAAGAGGATTGCCAGTCATTTATGTAGAAAACAGGAAAAAATACTGACTTGCATCCGGAATAGGAGGGTGCACAGATAAGGCCAGTTCATTGACAGCATGATGACGTTACACCACCTCTTGTTTATACCATCAACCCATAGAAACCGTGTACACTGGTGTCAGTGGACATGAGGAAGATTCTTTGAAAGAGACAGTTTCATCACTAATGCTTCAGAATAATCTGTGGAGCTCTTCTTCTGCTACATCTGGTTTTTAGTACAATGTTGATTTTGCCACCTTCAGCTTTTCTTTCCGATAAAACAAGCAATTAATCTCAATATTTCTGTATCTGTCATTTTATATACTGTATATATATCTGATATCCAAATCAGTGCCAAGAGTGAACTGCACTTTCGAGAAGAAATCGTACTTTTAAAATCAAAATAATTAACAAATGATCATTTAAACCAACTAACATAATAAAATGTTAATAAATACCAATCTATTAATTATAAACTGATTTTAAATTGCTCAATATTTGTCTTTTTGTCTTTTTTACAATGTTGCTTACGTCTTCAAGCTGCTTCTGTCTCATTTAAAAACTGCCATAGTTCTCTTTCTTTATCTGTCGTCTCTCTTTCCTTCACCTCTCAGTCCTCTAAGTTTTTCCTCCTCTCTGTAAAAGATCATCAGTGAGAGTAAGTAGGTCTTTGTTTAATGTCTTTGCAACTACCGGTAGCTAAAAAAAAATCTCATCTGTATTGCTAGGAAGAGACATGGAAGTTAATCTGCTGACCATGTAGTCACATCACATTAGTTAGTCGCTGCTTTAAAGTGTCAGTGGGAAGCCGTGCACTTATTCTCCCAGTGGTGCAGCATGAATAAAAGCCTCCAGCACCGACTATAAGCACCAAAATTTGACATAAGCCACCAAACCTCCGCCATTGGAGGTGAAAAGCCACATCTCAGACGTGCCAGAGACATCTGCTCCACTTCACTTGACTCAAGTGTTCGTGTCACAACACTTGTCAACGTGCGCTTGTATACACGCCAGTGTACAACGTAGCAGAAGCAATGACGTGTAAGTTGTGAGGCTAGTTCAGTGTCCCGACTCTGCTGGCCCCACCACAACCCTCGGTTTTATTCATGTGGTTCATGTCCCCTGAAGCAACGCTTTAGTGGTAGTACTCTAAAATGGACAGATGATGTCATATTAAAAAAAGATAAATGCATTAGCATTGACAAAGCTGTAGAAAACCTCTAAGAAACCCTGTTTATCAAACACGGAAGGACAGCAAACAGAGTTAACCCTTGAGATGATCCGATACCTTTTCCCTCTCTTCAAAAGGGCATGCAAAAAAACACACTGCAATGTATTTTAGCAGCTTAATAATATTAACCCTTTTTGGAAGTAATGAATTCTATCATTGATTTTATGGCCTGGCTTTGGTTAAATCTTGAAAATAAATACATTTAGCGAATGAACGTCGTAGATCTTCTTAAATGATCTAGTTCGACCATCATAATTGGAAAATAACACCAAGGAGAAAAAATAGCAGTTTTATTTAGGTAAAACTAATAAACACAGAACGTGTGGTTCAGGATCGCTACATAGATTTGGAAACTTGCCTGTGCCTGACTTGACATTTTCAGCAGTATCGAAAGGATTTCTGCTGCTGCTATTAGAACATCTCTAGTTCGCTTGCATGTCAAATCAATTCCCATTAATTACAAGAATGAATCTTTCATACTAATGTTTTTTATTTATCATTATACCTTCTTTCTTTTTTGTTTTATTAGCTACCTGCTGCCACACATTCTCTTCTGCTGCCCTCTGCTCCTCCTCCCTTGTATCTTCTCTCGCCCTCTCAGTCATTTGCAAATAATCTCATCCCCCGGTCTCGCTCTTTGGTTCATGTCGTCTCTCATTCACTCCCCATTTCCTAACACCCCCCCCCCCTCCTGTTTGTCCTCTTCCCCTTGTCTTCCTCCACCCTGTTCTCCTCAGGTCTCCTCTTCCCTCCATCCTCCATCCTCCCTGCTCATCTCTCATCAAATCTCCCCAAAAGGAGTTTGGCAGATCTGACCACCCGACGACAGTCTCTCCGTCTGTACTGACATGAATTGGACAGCACACTTTTAAATGGGAATGACACAGCAGTGGCTCGCCCCATGAAAAGCTCCTGCTGTGAAGGCAGTGGCCGTCACATTGAAGAAAACACTTGGCGTGAATGTCCATATGTCTCTTAGGAGCTGAAGTCTAATAACACTAGTAACACTTCTTCAAGAGGTCACACTGGAATATTTTCTCTCAGTGTCTCTTTAATCTCGAAAAGTTTCATCTCCCTTTGCTCCGTTCACCTTCTTTTTCTCTCTCGCCTTTTCCAGTTCGTCACTTTCAATACTTATTAACTCTCCTCTCCTTTCTCTCCTTTCCCCTTTGCTCCTCTTGACCTTCTCTCCTAACCTCGTAGTGAAACTGCGTGGCCGGGGTGAGATGGTTTCATTATGAGGGGAAGGAATTCAGCTCTCGATTCTGAAGGGAAACAAAAGGTCACATAGTTCTGAGGGTTTAGAACCAAACGCTCGACTTCTGTGTTACACTCTTTTTAAAAAAAACTTAATGTTTTTGTAATACTCTAAACATGGTTGCTTTATGAAGTTTTACTTCCGCCAAATGATTATTTTATATATAAGAAAATAATTAGATTTTTCTCTTTCGTATTTAATTTGTTCTGCACATTTCATGGATCTGAAGGTTGATATTCTTCTCATCTGTCGATAAATGTGTCTGAGAGATTGTTAGATTAGTTTAGCACGGGGGTGTCCAAACTACGGCCCGCGGGCCAACTGCGGCCCGCCATCCATTTTTAATTGGCCCCCATCAATGTCTTAAAATATAATGTATTAAAAAAAAAAAAATTTTTTTTTTTGAAACTCGAAATTTAGTAACGCTCAAATGGCACTCACTTAAAGCACTTTGTCTTGCTTTATGGGGCCTGGCTTCGTCGACAGGGGAGAGGCCAGTGCATGCTTCTGCGTTTTCAGAGACGCGCAAGAAGGGGCACGCAAGAGCCCCTTTCGTGCTTGCGTGCGTTCACCAATTTTTGTAACTATCAGCCCGCAAGGCTGTGATTGGTCCGCTAACTACATCCTTTCCAGAGTCATATTTCCGGTTTCATGCCCCATAATACCGGCAGAAACCAAGGAAGATTTAGAAGAACGGATATGTACCTAATAGAAGAGCACTTGGCAGAAGAGATCTGAAAGTATGACAACTTGTATAACCCGTCACTGACTAAATACAAGGACAAGCAGATGACCTGCAATTCCTGGAAGGAGATCTCGGCTGACGTCAGTTTGCAGGTCGACGAGTGTACGAAGCTGTGCAGAATGATCAGGGACAAATTTGTCCTTCAGAAAAAGTAATAAACAGTCGACAAAGACTGCCACACACAAAGAAGGTGTCTCTCAGGTTGTCTTCGACAAAAAAACGTTACTCCACCTAGTGGTCTGGCGGTGAATTGCTTTGCTGACTTGCTAGCTGTCCCTCAGAACGCCACCACGCCACACCCCCCCACCCTGAGCGACGCGACTGTCAACAGACTACTCAAGGGCAGGGGGCGTGGCGGCGTGAGTGGCCCAGTCCTTGTTATTTTTTTCTGTATGTGGCCCTCCGGACAAAAAGTTTGGACACCCCTGGTTTAGCATAAAACAAAACCCGGGGCCGATAGTTGGCTAACTTGGCTCTATTAAAGGTGCATTTCATACATTTCCAAGTACATACATTTTGCACATTCTTGTTTTGTCTCTCACATTATGGACACTATACTCAGAAATGTAAGTGATATGACCTTCTCATCCAACTTCTTGGTAGAAATATAATTCCCTTAATATATTCACAAGTGAATCAGACTTTAATTTATCTGTTGTTAGTTCACTGCAAGTGGTTAACGCCCAGTTGGGTGTTTTATGAAATAAGCCAGCTGTCAAGCTCAAGATGGATTTGGCTGATAAATCCAAGCAGTGTGTCCAAGTTGTTATCCTATGAAAGCTTAACTACACCTCAGCTACAGTTGCTTAGTTAAATGTTAACAACAAACCTGTGACCAAAGGAAGTACACCTTCTGTGTTCCAATCATTTCATAGAGTAAATACATGATTGCTCTCGTCACAGAAGAGTGTGTAGCTTTAAATAGCATTTTTGAAAGTATGTTTTATCTGTTTTCCTACTAAAAGCTAGGGTTGGTAATCCTGGGGAAAACAACACTTTGAAAATATGCAACCATCGTCCTCATCAAAGCTTTGCCCCGAAACACATGAACTAGCACAACCTTACAAATGGACTTTTCTGTGACTCGCTCACTAACTTCTGTGTATGGTCTCAGCTTCAGTGGTGTTTGTCTCTCTGGCTTCAGACTCTGGTCATGTGCAGTGAGAGCACGGACAGGCTGAGCACAGGCAATTTGGTTAGTGACAGACAGGTATGCCTGCCAGTGTTTATTAGAATCCTGTGAGGGCCACAGACAGGAGCCTTGTTTCTTTCTCTTTTTTTCTTACTGATGCCTTATTGATTGCTTCTGGGACGTGTAGAGGATTTGAATAAATTAAAAAAGTGTTTCAGGAAAAAGTTACCAACCCTATCTTTTACAGAAGGATTACCAGGATTTTGATTGAGGATGTAACTTAATTACTGATTATTATTGTGTATCTTCTTTTGCCGTCATTCAAGTTGTGCGTTGACGACTGCACATGCACAAAAAAACACAAGCATGCAAGGAAGTAGTTACTGTTAACTATATATATATATATATATATATATATATATATATATATATATATATATATATATATAAATCTCTCTTTTCATTCACTCTGTGAAATCTGTTGCCATTTTTACACTTTTCTAGTATTTTCTTTTTACATTGCTTTGTAACTACTCAGACTTTCTGTCAGAAAACTGTTGGAGGAGGAGTTGAGTCGTGTAACTGGTGTAAATAAACACTCATGTATGAGAACTGAATGAAAACTAAATACAGTTCTGTGCTTGTCTGGGAGGAGGCTGTACATCCTGGGAATGTGTATCTTGCCTTGTGTCTGTGTTTTATTGCCAACATCAGAGGTTTGTACATCCTCACTGTCCATGCTGTTTCCTTAATAGATTTCCCAAACATGTGGGAGCACTTTATATGTTTGGTTTGTGAGTCCTCTGGCGGAGCATTTTCCTTTTCTTCACATGTAAGTGTGGTGCTCTCTCCAGGCTGCATGCACACCACCACTACTCTGCTTCACTGTGTCTTCAGGCTACAGAAATATGAGGTAATAACCGGGCTGCTGAAGGAGCTTCAACCAAAACCCGTGTAGAAAACATTTTGCTTCGGGACACTGCAAATTCTCAGAATATTGCATCACATTATTCCCGACAAAAGTTATTACCTGCTTTGCAGACTTATTGCTATTGGCAGAAGCATGTTTCTGTGAAGTGTTCCTTTACCTCTGGAGAGGGCATCTGGTTTTGGGCATGTTTATTTTTTTGTTTTTGTTGTTTTTTGAGAGCTGCATCTTTCTGATAGAAAGTACAGCCACTTCTTTTTTACTTTCTTCTTATTCTTGTTAACAATGATTTACAGTGGATGCTCATAACTTCAGATATATGATATAGATATATATAATCTTTTTTTCATATTTCTCCTTAGCCAAAATGGAGATTAAGTTTATTTTTGTTTTATTTAAATTTTGTTGGTTTGTTAATGGGAAATTGGATTCATTCTCGGATGTGTTCTGATACACTATCATGGACCAGAGCCCATTCATATCTTATGGATGCTGCTGGTAAGTTGTACAGCTGTGATAACCTCAATTCTTCTGTTAAAGTTTTGGTTCAACACTTGCATCATCCCCACCATCATATCTGTTTGTGTTTGTATTAAAAACACAGTTGTTATAAATCCAGCATCTTTACCTGCAGCTTCTTTCATACCTTCCTCTTCTACCTTGTATTGTCTGCAGTGGGCCTGTGGTTGCTGACCTGATGGAGACCTGCATTGATGATGTCCTCGGGGCTCCCGTTGTTCCCACGGTGACGGCCACAGAGGAGGCGGGACCAAGCAATGCCTACGCTGCTGCCGCCAGCGTTGCGGCAGAGGATCCACTCAGCCTCGCTGGTGAGGTTATAGAATCTAACACAATGGGATCGGTCTGAAATAGTTTTATAAAGACCAATCCACCACTAATCCTGTAAATATATTAGGCAGCTGGTTTGTTGTGTATTTGTAGTTTTATCTGAAACTAACAACCACCACCCTGACTCACTCCTGCCTCCGATATATCTTAAAAAAAGATTTTGTTTTGATCCACCTCTTTATCCTTTACCCTTCTTCTGGTCATGCCCCACCCCTCTAGAAACACTTTGGGAAACGGTTCAGTAGTACAAGTTATATTGTAAATGCACTAAAAGATTAAAATAAAGTTGATGTACCTTTTCATTGTTTATCTGTGTCTTGTCAGAAGCAGCAGCTCGTCTGAAGCAGCTGGAGCTGGAGAGCAGTCCAGTTCTTGTTCCACTGAGAAACAACGTCAACGTCAATTTGGCCATGAACAACCAGGTGCGTGCGTGTTTGAAAATGAAAGCCCTTGTATCTTTACAAGGTAACACGTGTAAAGCTCTGAGCCAAACCTGCTCCGGCAAATTCAATCAAAAACAGTTTATTCTGGGTTATTACTGGGTTGATTGTTAAGGATGTTCCCTCAGACCTCTCAGGTAACGTGTGTCCCTTGTGCTCCAACAGGAGGACGTGTTGAAGCTCACAGAGAAGTGTGGCCTGAGCAGCGCAGGCAGCAGTCCTGTTGTGACTCCACTGCGCCTCCCAGAGGATCTGAAGAGTAACATCCTGAAAGCACAAGCTGAGGCTGCTGCCCTGAAGGTGAGGAGCAGGACTCCTGTAAACTGGAGAGGAAGAAAACCCCTGGGAAAACACAGCTACAGCTTTTTCACATGCTGATGATCGAAGCATTTTTACTTTGCTTTGATTTAACTTTATAAACTTACCTTATCTCTCTCTGTGTAAATATGTGCAGGGGCCTGTGGAGGAACACGTGGTTGGAGATAAAAACTGTAACTTGCAGGAAGCTTCTGCCAGGTGAGACCTCCCACTGGTTTTTATTACAAATTGAGTGAACTGAGTGTTAGAAATTATAAGAAAAATGTTTCTGATAGCTCTTAAATTTGACTATGAAACTATGCAAAATATTTCTATTTCGTAGCATGACTCCTGCAAAACTCCTCCTTTTAAAGTTGGTCGAGCACAGTAAGTCATTATAGAGCGAACAAGGACAGGACAAAAATCCATTAGTGCTTGTGCTTCATTGTTTTAAAACTGGGCCTCCTCCTCCTCCTCCTCCATCATCCTCCTGAGTCATACCAACTGTCATGGCATTGTCTCAGCCTAACACAGATTCACAATCCTCGCCTCGAGAGCTGATTAACCTCTTGAATATTCATGAGGATTATTAGCATAGCTCACAACATTACATCACCTGCAGCTCATCCAGATTAGCGACGCCGTACAGATCAACAGGCCTCTCTCTCTCTCTCTCTCTCTCTCTCTCTCTCTCTCTCTCTCTCTCTCTCTCTCTCTCTCTCTCTCTCTCTCTCTCTAAAAATGAATTACTTCTGAAATGGTGACACAGCTTGAAGCAAGATAATATGATGATTATATTGAGTATAATAGGATTGATTTTGATCCCATGGGTTTTCCTATCTAAATCAGACTGAACATTTCATGCATATACATGTGTGTTTTTTCTCTGGCACAAACCGTAATACATGGCGTCTTCCTCCAGGTTGAATGTGGGCTCAGGGCGACTGGGCAGTAACTCGTCTCTCTCCGTCAGCAGCCGCCCTGACACCCAGGACTCGTGGGACCTGCTGAAGCCAGCTGCACTGGTCTCGTCAGCAGGAGCCAGGTCAGTGTGTTGCTGATGCACTTTCTTTTCCTTTTGCTCTGATGTTCAAACTGCACTGGATAATATGTCAGCCAGATATAATCTTGTGTTTATTCATGACTGCAGTGAACAAGACAGTCACAGAGAGAATGAGAAATTAAAACCACAGCTAGTATTTCATTTTGTTGTAAAGAGACGTCACGGATTAAGATAAAATAAACTGATGTAGTACAAGTGAACACGAAGGCGCTTCTTGTTCTTTATGGTCTTTGCTGCCATCTGGTGACATGTCTGAGTACTGCATGTGTCTGTGTATGGGTCTGAGTGCATTGGGTCACATGACTTGAGATCTCCCTGGATACTGCTGCTGTTTACAGTAGAATGACACTAAAATAGAGATTCTTGACTTGACAATTCATCTCACACAATTTGACTCCAGGCTCATAGATGCAGTAAATGCTTACAGTGCTCAGGCTGCTCTTCTACAGTCTGGAGAATCCCACAAAATGGATCAATCATAATTATCAGCAACTATTTTTGATATACATTTATCATTTTAAGGTATTTATCAAGAAAAGGTATTCAGTATATCAGTCTCATACCTCTCATGTGCAGCTGTTTTTTTTTTCTTTGTTTAATACTGTTGTAACCCGAGCAATACAAATAATTTGAAAACATGTATGAGTATTAATTAACTAAATGTTTTTTTCTGCTCATCAGTGTCGAGAGGTTAGCTGAAGATTTAATCCCCTCCGTTCCCAAGATACCGTCAGAGTCCGCCAGTGAAGGCTCAGCTCCAAAGGTAGCATATTTATTCATAATCATATAGTTACGAAATATAATACAAATAACAATATCTGTAGTATTATGAGGCTACAGGTGCCTTTTTAAATCCTGCAACCAAGGAGCCACCCTGTGTAACTCTGACAGCTCTTCAACCTGAGCCACTTTCTGCCTGTACAAAGGTTGTTTGTGTGGCTCTTACTTGATTTACAGTATCATGTGGAACCCAGATTACAGGGTTTGTTGTGGTTAAAGAGTTTTGTGTCATCCAACAGGTTAAAGCAGAGGAAGTAGACCTGACCAACGCTGCGCCGCTATCTGACAACCTGATCGACTTCAGCGATCCAACTCCTGCAGTAAGTCCCAGCCCACTGTGTGTGCAGCCGTTTGGAAATGGCTGCAATGATTTTAAATTTAACCAGTGTTTGAACTACACTGTTGCTTTCGAGGGAGCCTTATTTTCGGTGGAACTGCTTCATGTGTCACTTAAACATTCACATGGAGCTGAGCGGCAGGAAATCTTCTAAAAAATGGGCATTGTTTCAGTTTCCCCTAATTATCTCAAAGTAGGTGTTCAGGGGAACTTTCTATCAATTTTCTGACAGTAGCAAGAAACACATATTAGCCCATTGCTCAAAACAAACTGGGTCTAACCACCAGATCAATTATTCACCCTCATTCAGGTACATGATGGTAAATATTTACAGTATTTACATGTATAAAAATGGAAGAAGAAGTAGAAAAAGGTGTGTGTGTGTGTGCTTGTTTCAACATTTCTCAAAAACCAGTGTGTCTGTGATCTGGGGTCAATTAAGAAATTAATGTCAGATGTAACTTAGTCAGATCTGTGGATGGTTACTAAGTTTTTCTGGTCCTGTTCCAGCTCCCACTAGTGCAGCAGCCAAAACCCGTCATCACGCCTCGCTGGATCATTCCAACAACTGCTGTGAGTGTTCAGAATCTCTTCAGTCCTCAGTCTTTGCTCTTTCTGACATTTTGTGTCGACCTGTTTCTTACTTTCCACATATTCTTTGATAATCTTTCAGAGGGTTGTGACATCGGTTTGTGTTCACTGTCCCTAAACTGTCCCAGGTTGTTTTTAACACTTTGCCTAGTTGCTGAACTTGTTGGCTGATGTAGAGGCTCTGTAGAAACTGACCTCCTGCTTTCTCCCTCGTCCCCTTCTAATGCAGCATCCCGGCGTCTTTACTAACGGCCTGCTCGACCTTGACCCCCATGCTAAGGTCACCCCTCTTCTCCCTGCAGACGGGGGAGCGGCTCTTACCCCAGCCCTCCCCCACCTCGCTCACACACGTAACACCAACTCTGCCAGGTAAAATCTGAACCAACACACTAAACAGGTTGTTTTCCAGGTGTTGTAGCATGCTGACCCCTGCTGGCCAAACAAAAAAATACTTCCTTTAGCTATAATCCCAAAATGAAACTATTGTCACTGGACACAGTTCCAACAGAGAACATGAATATGAAGACTTCAGAATGATGTCAGCTTCTGTATGTACCTGACCACATGGACGTTTTACCTGATTGATTATTCAACTTGTTCTTAATCATAGGTTTGCTTTTGTATGTTTTATAATTATAGATTTATTATTCAAAAGCAGTGTTTTCCAGAACCAACATATTCATAACAATAATGATCATGCAAGTGTCTGTTTTATGTCTGAACTGGTAAAGCCTAGTTCGCAACATGATGTTCAGCCCAATTTGCATTCGCTAGACTCCAGATCACAAGACAGAAAGTCATGTTGTGTGAACTACGCAGCAATCCAATGACTTTTAAAGGCATGCTGTCTTAACTCGGGTTAAAAGTAGTCTCTGTCCATGATGCAATAATGTTACCTGCCACTCCTCCCGTGTCCCACAGCATTGGGGGTCAACCGCCAGCCTCGGACGATGCGGCAAAACCCAGAGGTCTCCTGACCACTGAGCTCTGATGAGGAAACGAGGAGACGGCCTTCATCTGCCTGACCGCTCCCCCGTCTCATCCCATCACCCCCCCCACACACACACACACACACACACACACCCACAGGACAGCTGGAGCGGGTGAACACTGTGGGCTGAGAGGACTACAGGAAGCAGGAGGCAGCTGACCACGGTGTCCAGAACCTACACTGACACAACGTTCAGTTTTGTAAAACTGATTAACACAACATTTAGCAGCTCTGTTAGCGACCTGCCGTTTACTGTGATCCATCCACCAGCACCTCTTCCCTGTAGAGTTTAAATCCTCTCAGCCTGAAAGGTACATTGTATAGAAGCACCAGCCACTGGCTTGTATCGTGGAGGGGAGGTTGCCTCTTCTAGAGCTGCTCCTCCATCCCTCCTCTCTTGTTTTAAACCACTGGATCCCGGCTCTGAGCTGCTGCGTTACACTGGATACAGGACTGAAAAGACACGTCTCTTCAAAAAAAAAAAAAAAGAAATGTTGACTCTAAGAGATGAAGCAGCACCTGGGCTGCTCACATGATGAAACACGTGGATATGATGCTGTACTGAACTTGTAGCACACTACAATATCATTTTTTTCCCCTTTTTGAAACCCAGACAATTCTACATGTGAAACTTTCGACTGGATACAAAAATTGCGGCAACACTGGACCTTGAAAGAATTCTTGGACGAAGATGATGATGATCAACTTTTTTTTCTTTTTTACCCTGCTCTTAAATGTGTCTATTTTTGCTGTTTTTATGTGACATCTGCACATGTTGGTTCCGGCGTTACGAGGGAACCAACATCTCAAACTCCCCTCATGGGTTTTTAATATGAAGTTTCAACATTTTGTCCTATAATTTAGTTTTCCTCTTCAAAACACTTTCTCTCATGACTGGATTTTTTTATTCCCACACATTAGTGTTAAACGTAAATGCAACATGTCCTTGCTGGATTACATCGTGGACAGTGTGTCCAAGGTTTGAGTCGTCTTCTGTTAATAACTGAGTTCACTAGACAGTATCTCCATCCTTTTATAGATGGTGACTTTACAGTATCATGTGGAACCCAGATTAGCTATTACCCTGCCTTATGTAAATGAGCGTTTTCAAAATGTGTCATCTTATCAATGCTTGAGATGCAATAGAACACATCTATCACTTTCTGATGCTGATACGTTGAAAACCTGGAGGAGAAGTTTTGTACATGTGGGTAATTGAGGCCTAATTCTACACATTGTTAATGACGTCTGTCACACTGACTCCTAAATGGTAGCGTTGTAGCATTTCTAAGAAAACAACCACATGGGTCACGTGAGTGTGGACCCTCGTTCAAGGTGTCTGTAGTGTTTGTTAGTGCGATGTTATGACTCCATTGAGGGAAGCAGACTCTCTGACACTGTCTTCTTAGCCATGACAGTTATTTATGCTACTACTTCCCTGTCATTGTTCGAATATTACGTGTTGTCCACAAGTGTTGTAGCGCTCAGTTGCAATGTATTGTCGGTGTAATGGCGCCACCTGGCTGTAGATATGAAGTAGACCTATATATATTTTTATTTTTCTGAAAATGACGTTGGAAGTATTGTTACTACGTGTTAAGGAGAATTTCAGCATCGAGGTGTTTTCTAATTTCAAAAGAAGTATGAACTGTGTTACTGATCAAACTGAATAGGGGGGAGGCACAGTGTGACATCTCAAATGCATTTTTATATAAACTTTTATTGTATATTTTTTTTCTTGGAATACCTTCATCATCTTTCAGTAAAGCTTTGCTACAGTAGGAGTCACTTGTTTTTCATTCATTACTTTTAATGGTTTGAGTGATCACAGTTGTATTCACTAGATAATCTGACTTTGTAAACTCTGCTCTGGACCAGATGATAAATGAGACATGAGACAATAACCTTGATCACTTGATTTATAAAAAAAAGTGATATAGTGATCTGAGTTAGTTTCCTTAATGCTGTTAGGAGGATTAAACAAAATCTACTCAGACCATTTTCTTCAGGTATGAGCCAAGAAACAACCCATTAACTCATAGGAGCGTTAGCCTCTGCGGAAGGATTCACTTGGTGGGTCCCCTTCTATTTTTGTAGTGTCCCCAAAGGTCCAGTTAAAGTGTTATTAACTTTTATAACAATTAAGATTATTAATAACCCCCCAAAAAACACATCTGGCAGGATAAGACCCCACAGCCTGCAATATTCAGGCTGGATAAAGGTTTAATTAAGAAATCAGATGAACCAACGTGGATAGAAGAGATTCCTTTTCAACAAATTAATTATTGTTATTAACAAATAATGGTTCTGTTCTGTTCAAATGTCTGATTGAGACGTAACAGACGTTTTACTGTGTGTTACTCAATTTGACCACATGATGGCAGCACAGGACCATGTTTTACCTCTTTAGTGGGGGTAAGGGGGGTGGAGAGTTGAGCAAATGATTTTCCTCATGTAACAATTGGGTTTATAATAATGTGAGTAACTGACAGTAGAGATGTAAGACGTTGTTGAATGCGGCTTCTCTGGAGCTGAATTAAAATTATCTGCTCTACATGAAGTGGATTCTTTCTATGAAACATGTGAAATCTACACAAACTGAATCATCACAGACAGAAACAGAATTTCAGTGAATATTTCCCTAAATCTTTTAATCACATCCAGGTCTGAGATCATTCTCTCATTGGCTCAGGAAAGTCTGTTAATCAGGTTATTTGTGAGAGTGGGTCTGTGATAGAGAAAGTGATACTCAGAACACGGTTTGCTCTTTTTTCCTACAAATGAACAGTTCATCATGTATTCGGTTGTTTCATCACCGGGAACAAATCAACTGTTTCCTTCCAAACAAGACAAATGAACGACTACATGTTTGTTATGGATCAGACTGAACACATTCCTGATTCTCTGATCTGCCTTTTGGTCCAACTCTGTCTTTCTTTTCTCACACCAGCCATAAAACAGTCTTTCTGTAACTTCAATATTTATTGACACTGACCAGGCCAGAGGAAAGGGGGGGGGGGGTCAGGCGGACCTTGTGGTGGAGGACCATGGTGGTCCTGAGCCGGATCAGTTCAAACTGCTGGCCTCAGCTCCAGTAATGAACCCAGAGCCAAAATACAAATTTAAAACAACTGTTTCGTATCCCAGGCTCCTGTGAATGATACGTCCCATACTTTTCTGAAATTGATTTAAAAAAGTGCCAATCATGAAAAATCTAACTGGTGATGCTTTAATAAAACAAATATGGCACACTTAACTTTACTATGGCTAACTTTGCAACTTATATAGAACATAGGAAGGTTGTCTTGCTAGGTATAAGGTCAGTGTACATTAGAGAGAACCTGTGGCAGCCTTCAGTTGTCATGAAACTCAAAAGATGTTTAGTTTGTCCAGTTTGGGCTACTGTAAAAAACATGGCTGCCTCCGTAGATATTAAGCATTTCAAAATAAAGGAAGCATTCTCAGGTAAAGAAAATAACGATTTGTAGAATCTAGATAAAACACGTGTGAACACATCACTAGGTTAATTTTATGGTCAATTTCTGCCAATAAATCCCTTTCACCTAAATCGTACACACTGGACCTTTAATCACCTTTCATCAACATTAACAAAGAGTAAGCTGGCACTAGCAGTACTTGTTGTTTTCTTCGTTGATATGAAATTAAGACAACCTGCATTTATTCATGTCTTATTATTAATAATGATTTCTTGTGGTCACGTCACATTACACAACCTTCACTCAGCACCTCAGTGAAAGCAAGGACTCTGCTGGCATTTCTGAATCTTAATGAGAAATTGAATGACTGTGACTGGTCCACGATACAGAGCAATACTTCGTTGGACCATTATTAAAACGGGAGAACGGCCCACAGCTCAATAACTCGGCCAGGACTGCTCCCCTCAGCAGATGGTCTGACTCTCCCTCCACCTTCCAAACCAATAATTGATTACGTACACAGACCTTATGCCAGGTCATGATTGCTTAAAGATGCTCAAAAGCCCCGGGTGGATTCACAGGGATTTGGCGCCGGGAACCTGATGTCACCAACTCAGATCCATGAAAAGAAAATATTACTCCCCTTATTATCTCCCCTCTCACTTTATCATATTCTTTGAAGTTGGATAACAGAACTGCTACATCAGTATTTTCTAGTAAAACCATCACCCTTGATTTAAGACTTGAGGACCAGCTGCCTGATTTTTCATCGCTAACGAGCGCTTACCTATACTTAAAATACTTTTTCTAAACTCTTAACACAGACTTACACCTACAAAACACAATTGGCCAAATAGATCATTTTCTTCTCAAAAGCACATTTTGTTAACTATATACTAACTCTTCATTTCAAAATAGAAGACATCTTTCTCTGCACACACTAACTTTACCAAAACACTGGACATCTGACTCAAAATGAAATTATTCTTTCAAAGAATAACTCTTGTTTTCACTTCACAAGGAACATGCAGCCAATCAAAGTACACCAGGTTTCAAAATACTGGCTATTGTGGACATTACAAAACTGCATAGACTTTTATGTTTCAGTTTTACAGGTATTTGTATGCAAAACATGCAATCCACTGTTTTTTATGCCAAATTTTTTGGTTGGGAACTGTACTGTATATCCACATGTAATGTTCACATTCAAAAGCATTCCAGTAAAAAGCGAATCAGTTTTTTTTTCTTTACTGTTTACTACAGGAGGTATAGTAGAAATACTGTTTACAGTATGATACAACAGAAAACGTTTTACAGTATTGTTTAAAGTTAACAAAATATCCATGAACAAAAAAGCAACACCAAAAAGCCCAGTAAAAAGGGAGAACTAAAAAAAAGCACAAAATTCCTTTATCTAATCCCTGCGATCTTCAGGGTTAGGCCACAAGTTTTCATCCACATCGCATCTGATGTTATCCAAGGCGATACACCTTGGATAAAACTGCTTGGAATGCCTGATCCACCCTTGACAATCATCAACTGTGATGTCCCTGCAGCCAGCATCCATGGCTTCAAGGAGGGACAACTGGTCATGTGGCTGATGGTCATAGACTTTCCACCTCCATGTAGAAAAGAACTCCTCTATGGGGTTGAGGAAAGGTGAATAGGGTGGAAGAAATAAACGAATCAGTCTTGGGTGGACCTCAAACCATGCTGTAACTGCTTGTGAGTGATGGAAGGCCACGTTGTCCCAGGTGATAACGAAGGTCCTCCTGTTTTCACCCTCCTGATCCTGCTCTGGAACCAGGCGCTGGTGGAGATCATCGAGAAAAGCAAGGAGGCGCTCGGTGTTGTAAGGTCCAACCTGACATTTGTGGAGGAGTGATCCTGCATTTGAAATTGCCGCACACATAGTGATATTTGCCCCTCTCTGTCCAGGAACATCAACTGTGGCCCTTTTTCCAATGACATTTCTTCCACGTCGACGCCTTTTGGCCAGATTAAATCCTGCCTCATCCACGTATACGAATTCATGAGGGGCCTGGTTGGCCTCCAATTCCATAACTCTCTGAAACAAAATTTATGTAAATCATGCCATTATAGTACTATATACCATACAGTACTGTAACCTATTACTGAGTAGGTTACCTACTTGAAAAGTGCAAAGCTTATAGAACTGTACATTGAATTGAATATACACACTATACCTGGACATATTGTTGTCTCGCTCACTGTTCCTCTCAAAGGGAACAGTGTAGAGCTGTTTCATCCGCACTCTGTGTTTGGACAATGTCCGCGTAATGGTTGCGAGGCTGATGCTATTGATTTTGTGAAATATCTCTTGGTCCTCCAAAATTCTGCTTTGAATCTCATGCAGTTTAATTGCGTTATTTGCAACAACCATATCTACTATGGCAAGCTCTTGTTGATGATTAAGGAGCTTACCTCTTCCCCCAGAGGGAGGAAGACGTTGCATTCTTTTGAGGGACAAAAAAAATCAACATATGCATTACTGTATGGCCTCATTGACATGTCAAGTGAGAATAGAAACAATCCATGTAATGCATTCTTATACCTCTACCTTGCCCTCTCCTTAGGCCTGCTCTTCTCCCTGGACCTGCTCCTCTCACTTCTCCTGCTCCTCTCACTACTCCTGCTCCTCTCACTACTACACCTCTCACTGCTCCTCTCACTGGGCCTGCTCTTCTCCCTGGGCCCCTTGCTCTAACTCTTCCACTTCCACACATCTTTTTCGGTTTCTGTTTCCAAAAACATCACTCCTCAAAGTCCTCCTTTTAGTAATGCCATTGATTCTAAGCCACAGTGGAATCAGCTGTGGTTGACCCAATATACCCAACATACATCAGCTGTGTGTCAATTATTCAATTGTTTGTGATTGTTTGTGATTGGGCGCTGAGATATATTGTTTTAGAACTGATATTACTGTATTACAGAAGCAGAGGTTTTTATACTGTATCTAAGGTTTGGAATATTGTGTTTGCAATTGTGGGATGTTGTGTGTTAACATTTGTAAATAATACAAAAACAATCCAAATTTTTGTTTGGAGGTTTAGCTTGTCTGTTAAGAAAATGTAAGCATTATATAAATGTGTTCACTGACTGCATATTGTGTGAAAACAACATGAAATGTGTGAATGGTATGGCCACAAAGGACCGATGTTGTGCTAATCGTGTTTAGAGTTTTGAAAATGTGACTACTGTTTAGAAAAACGCTTGTTAGCGACTGAAAAAAACTGTAACAAGACTCTAATGTTATTCATGAATTCACAACAAATTCTCTAAAAAGCTTTTTCAGCTACCCAGTTTCGACTTGTGGTGTTTTTTTGAAAATGTCATAGCTCATAGAATTTACTTTATAAAAGTATTATACGTTTTTATATCTGAATGTCTTTTACTTCAAAATTCAAACACTGTTTAATTGAAAATTCAACAAGTTGCTTTTCCCACCACTTACTCCAGCACATGATTTCCTGCACCGGAAAGATGATGAACATGAGCACATGTTCGTTTCTGTGTTCCAAAAGAAACT
Organism: Limanda limanda; assembly: GCF_963576545.1. Lineage (NCBI taxonomy): Eukaryota > Metazoa > Chordata > Actinopteri > Pleuronectiformes > Pleuronectidae > Limanda > Limanda limanda. The sequence goes on along the minus strand of NC_083651.1, from coordinate 23,691,207 downwards.
AAGGATTGGAAATTACTCATGAGATAGAAAATCAAAAGATTATTTTTGGACACGTACGATCAAATTATTTTTTAATCTGTTGAATCTGAGTTAGGAAATAAATGAAAATCTGTATCTAGCAGAGTTGTTGTTGTTGTTTTTTGTTCCTAATTAAAACAGGTTCTCAGTCTGAGTGAAATCCAGAGGTTGATGTAACGTTCTCTCCTCCTGCCCTCGCATCTGTCTCCATCACTATCTCTGTTGTGACTGTCAGATCACAGGGAACTTTCCTGTTTCTCCACAATAAACTTACCGTGATGAAAAGTTTCATCACAAAAAAGACAAAGTAATGGTCGAACATCTGGATATGAAAATGCAACACATCCCTTTCTTACTAAATTACTGCCAGTGGATGATATCTCCTAAAGTAGCAAATAGAAAACAATATAGTGGAAGAATCACGTGTCTGTACAATGATCCTACTCGATTTATGTTATGTTCAACCCGCCTTTGCTTGTTTATACTGAACCAAACCGAGCCAGGATATCCTTGCCCCTGATTTCAGAAAACACACCTCTGCAGTTTGGCCTGAAGGTGGAACAACAACAACAACAACAGCAGCAGAGAGGTGAAACACTTTCAACAGGCTGCGTGAAAGAGGCTGAAGCTTAGAGATGATAAAGACATGAGTGAATGGTAATTGATCCCTAAAGGGCTCTGAGTAAGTGTGTACTGTAGGTGTGTGTGTGTGTACTGTAGGTGTGTGTGTGTGTGTGTGTGTGTGTGTGTGTGTGTGTGTGTGTGTGTGTGTGTGTGTGTGTGTGTGTATGTGTGTGTGTGTGTGTGTGTGTGTGTGTGTGTGTGTGTGTGTGAGTGTGAGTGTGAGTGTGAGTGTGAGTGTGAGTGTGAGAGAGAGAGAGAGAGAGAGAGAGAGAGAGAGAGAGAGAGAGAGAGAGAGAGAGAGAGAGAGATATGCCAGATTCAGTTGAAAGCCTCATTATTCATTCAAGAACTCACACACACATACACACAACTACAATGCCCTCTCTCTCAGTCACTGGCACATACACACACACACACACACACACACACACACACACACACACACACACACACACACACACACACACACACACCATGCAGACCACGGTGCTTAATTGGCAGTTTCCATGTCAGCAGAGTGTCTCTCTTTATGAAAAGCAAATTATTAATGTGTCATGTACTCAGTTTTGTGTGTTGTTGTTACACAGCAGTCTGCTGGACTGAAGCAACCACACAGATCCGGAGGTGGTTGGTTCCACACACACGGACACACACACAGACACACACACACACACACAACTATATATATTTGCTCCATCATCTGAATTAAACAAGGTTTTCTACCGTATGTATATTGTACCCATCACTGGTTAAAACATTCCTTATTAACTGTTCTAAAAAAATTCAGTAAAAGTTCTCAACAAATTATCATAGTTATTGTTTGTATTGTAAATAAGTGACTCGTTGTTTTCAGACTACTGACAGCACAGGGGCATTTCAGGGGCCAATCAGATACAGGGGTGGATCCAGATGAGGGGCCGGTGCCCCTCTGGCCCCACCTCTGGATCCACCCCTGGTACCCATGTACTACTAGCTATTAAGAAACCACACCTACAGGCCACTTCACTTCATCAACGTATTTCTGTTCCATCATTCGGTGGCAGCCCCCGAACAGCCGGAGGAAGTTGTTTATCAGCAGCTTTCAAAACCAAACATGACACTGCAAAAAAAACGGATTTATTATACATATTTCATAAATATCCAGAGCTCGTGTCTCTTTTGTGTTTCAGGTGAGGACAAAAGACGTCAGTGACAAAGTGGGGGGGGTCTCCCTGAGGTAATTCTTCCTCTTTCAAGTGAAGCTCCAGCTTGATGCCACAGACAATACAAATCCGGCCTCGCTCTCTTCTGCCATTTGCAACCGGCGTATTGAAATGTGGATCCTTCAAATGTCAGCCTGGTCTTTTCAAGCGTCCACCGTGACAAACAAGTGACAGAGATTCCCCAACACATCAAGAAGTGAGGATGCATATGAATGAGACAGACTCTCCCTGCAGAGGAGAGACTGTTGTTGCTCTTATCAGGAGACCAGGTTCAATGGCTGGCCACAGGCAGGGCTGACAGGTGTGTGTGTGTCTGTGTGTCTGTGTGTCTGTGTGTGTGAGTGTGTGTGTGCATGTGTGTATGTGAATGTGGAGGATACAGAGGGGTGTGTGTTTAAAAGATGGACCGAGCCATTATGTGTGTTTAACACAAATAAGAGCCAGTGCAAGAGTGAACGGGGAAGAAATGAAGTTGGAGGTTGATGTGTGAGTGTGTGTGTGTGTGTGTGTGTGTATATATGTGTGTGTGGATGTCTGACAGGCAGACAGCTTGACAGAGCTCATCTGTGGCAGTTGCCCTCCTGTGTGTTATCAACAATGCCCAAACAGGCGCTGCCAATCATCCCACATGCCGACAGGACTGCACATCCCCAAGCCAACACACACACACACACACACACACACACACACACACACACACACACACACACACACACACACACACACACACACACACACAAACATCTGGCCTGTGTGCACACACTTGAATACACACACACAATAGATTATGCTGCACACTCTCATCATCTCGTCTTCTCCGCTATACTCAGTCTTACCTCAGGCAGCGACCAATAAGAGCTCTCCCTGCCGCTCTGTGATCATTAGCACCTGATGAAAGTATTGGACTGATGTCGCACACGATCAGATTATCAGGTCCAGATTGCTGCGTTGCACCTTGTTAGGCCGGAGCGTTCCAGTGTTTGAATGATTCCAGAGCCGCGCTGACATCTCAGAGTCGTTAGTGAGAACTAACAAGGAAGAAGTGAAGCTCCTGAGGAGAGGAGCTCTGCGAGTGGGACACAACAGTGACTGTGTTCATCCTCTGTTACAGCAAGTCACACAGCCAGAGGTGAAGTGTTGTTCCACTGCAGGTTCAGTCCGGAGATGTTCAGTCCACAGGGAAATAAAACAGAGAGGAGCTGCACATCTCGAAAAGTGGAGAAGACACTTCTCTCACGTTCGCTTCATTTTCTAAACAACTCAAACAGATTTTATGATTTGTTTTTTTGACAGTTGACAAGTCGGCTGATTGACTTTGTGCTAATTAATTTATTAAAATTTCTATCACAGATGTTTCATGACAGACAGGTGGCCAAACAAAAAGACATAATGGTAGTACAAGTACATACTGTAGCTTGTTCAACAAAACAAACCAGCAGAGTGTGTGTGTATTTTAAGACTGTATTTCTATTTAAAAACATAATGTGTCAATAGGAACACATGCATTCAAGTGATGTTACCTCAACACATACAACTAATTGACTATTTATTGTTAACACAACTGCTGATGTCAACACATTTTCCATCTGTTTGTGTTAACAAAATAACAAACCTACTAACTTCTCTGGTTTTAAGCTCGTACTTTTATTAAAAGATAAAAATAACTGTAAATATAGTGTGCGACCACTAGTTTCACGTGTTTTTATGAGCAGGTGATTTCATTCCTACAACATGAGTTCAATATAAATCCAGTCCACCTTGGTACACACTGTACATTCAGCTTTAAGCAGCACAGGTGGTAGATGAGTCAGGTTTTCCCTCTGGACCTTCTGTAGTTTGTGTGTGTGTTGCTGGAAACTGTTCAGTACGATGAAACCATCCGGGCACTGCTGCTGATATCACCTCAGGTACATAATCACTGTCCCACAGTCAAACTGCAGAGATCCAGGTTCGAGTTTCTGGTATTTCACATGGTCCAGTTTCTACTGGTCACTCAACTCTGTAGACAGTGTTAAGACTTAAACATCTATGAATCCATTCGCTTCTCAGATTACTAATTGAGTGCTTTATATTCTCTCTGTTCAACTCAATGATTTCACATAAAGTTTAATGTCAGTCAGTAAAACACAATGAATTGTCTTTATTGCTATATTTCCTAATAGAGGCCCATTTGAGAGCAGCTGATCTTTATATTTACATATTAATGTGGATGAATCAGTCTCTGCAGTTGATGAAGTCTCTGTGTGTAATCAGGTGGAAGAACATGGACTGAGATGTTGGTTCCAGTCTGTTGGCGTTTGGTATCTATTCACTTCAGTGAATGTGCTCATCCACTGTGCTTTTTTTATTGTGTTTTTATTCTTTTGTTATTGCTCATCTTTCTATTTGCCAGCGCTTCCTCCGGATCCACGCGTGTCCTTTGTGGTTTGCCGTACGCAGATCGCCAGTTGTGCATCTGTCACAGCGGCACAGCGTTCCCATAACAACCATTAACGATACTGGCAACTGCCGACTGCAAAATGTTTATATTGCTTATTATTTTCCTTTTTCCATTTTCTTTCAGTGGACTTTTATTTACTGGAAACCTATCGTAATCATAACATACAACTAACTGTCCCTTAACCTTAAACCAAGTCTTCACCCTGAAATGTTAAGATTTGTGTCGGAGAGACTCGTTTTATCTGCACCAAACAGAAGATGAGTCCCCACAACGTGAGCAATACAAGTAAACACTCACACACACACACACACACACACACACACACACAGATTGTCGAGCTGCCTCATTCAAGTTAATTAGCGAAGTGTAATTCTGTCAGTCTGCCGGCCTAAATGCAGAAGGGTCTCAGTTTCTCAGTGGCGGTGCCATAGAGACACCATCTGCTGGGACAACAGAGAAATGGATTCTTTATATTTTACTCAGTTTGATCTAAAAAAGTAGATATTTACGTAACAGCAGTGTTGGGATGGATACTTTCAAAACGTATTCCGTTACAGAATACAGAATACATGCCCAAAAATGTAATCTGTAACGTATTCCATTACATTAACTAATCTGAGTAACGTATTCTGAATACTTGGAATACTTCCGGTTTGTATTGCATTTTTTAAGTGTATGATTGCGGCGTTGTTCTCTCTCTCCGCCGATGCGGCGATCGCTTCGGCGTCGAGTCTATTTTTTGCGCTTGACGCGAGCGTATCGCTCTAGGAAACACACTGAAAAATGATTTTAAATGATATTGATGACATTTTATATGATATAAATGATAAAGTATGCATCCCATAGTTTGTATTCCCCTTCTGAGTTTTAATTTTACCAATTTTACCGATCACATTATTAAATGCCCCCCTCTGCCCATCCACTACAGACACACAAGCAGTCATAAAGATAAAAAGAGAGGGGGGGGGGGGCGGAGAATACGTAATTTACCCTCGACACCCGACATTGAACGGAGCAAACAGCGGAGAAGTTCTTGAAGATAGATGACATTAAATTGGGACGCTGTTGCAGTTAATGTTGGAGCAACAAGTGACCATATGCTTTTATACTTCTGGGTCAACGGGTGATATTATTAGCGCTGCCCGGCGCTTCAGCGTCCGTCGTGAACCCGGCGTGCCTCGCTGGCCTCCTGCAGAGCCATGACAGCGGAGCTCTGGAAGCGCAGGTCGGTCTTCTCTGACCAGGCGCTGGAAGGGCAGCTTGCCGATCAGCAGCTCCGTAGATTCCTGGTAGCGACGGAACTCTCTCAGAGCCTCGGTCCCGGGCCTGTGTCCCGAGCCGGTCGCGGTGAGGCTCTTTCACGCCGCCGGGGGCCCGGGCGCTCTTACGGCAGCCCTGGTCTCCAGCTGCTTCCTGGGGGCTTTGCCGCCGGTGGATTTACGAGAGAGTGAATAAACTCGAGAAGTACCATCATGTAATCCACTGATTTCAACAATGTAACTGTATTCTGAATACCATCTATTTATTTTGTAACTGTAACGGAATACAGTTACTCATAATTTGTATTCTAAATACGTAACGCCGTTACATGTATTCCGTTACTCCCCAACACTGCGTAACAGTGATGCTGAAACATGTTGTGAAGGGTTCAACGTGCAGTAAGAGCTCATTAAATACATTCAACCATTGGTTTATTAGTGCATTTGGTTAATAAACTTTATAGATTAATGAAGAAATGTCATGACACTCACACCCATGGTTCACACAAACAAATGATTGCACTTGTTTTGCCCGATAAAATGTCATCTACATGAACTGTAATTAAAGATGTACGCACGTCTCAACTTCCACCGGTCCTAACTCAACAGCCTAGTTAAAATTTACTAGAAAAAAAATTGTAAAATTTGAAATCTATGTGTTATACCTTGACTTTTTAAATAATATATGATATGAGAGAAATAATACATATTTTCAAAATCACAGAATTTCTAAAATATTCTAGTAAACCCATTAAAACAAAAATTATAAACTTGTAAATGTTCAAAATATGGGAAGTTTCCATGCACCTGCTAAGAAGGGACAAATTATAAACTGTATGTGAACTTCTGGAACATCACAAACTTCCACCTAAATTCAGACAATAGAGGAAATTGCAAGAAGTTTCTACACGTACGAATACTTTTCAAGGGCAACAGAACATTATTGTGAAAGCAAGTAAGTTTAAGTATCTGACAAATGTACTTTTGTGAGAGATGATAAAAAGCCTGAGAGATTTTCATAGAGGACGGAAAAGAGGAGCGAAGGATATTAATCATTAGAACCATAAAGGAACACACAGAATGAGTCAGTGTGAAGTTTGGTTGATTGTTGTGTCATCGTGTGTGTGTCTGTGTGTGTTTGTGTGTGTCCACTCGCAGGAAATAGAGGCGTTGTGCTTTGATGGTTCAGCACAAAAGAGGAAGTGGAAGTTTTGGCGTTTGCTTGTTTTTTAAAAACAGTGTTGTTGTCCTTGTCGTGTGTTTGTTTCTGTGTTCAGATGCCCCAGTTAAAACTCAACGCTTTGTTCCTCAAACCAGTACGAGCCCACGCACGTCTCCACACAACACTCGTGCACACACACACATTTTACATATGCAAATGTTGCTCACTTACACAGTTTCTCAGGGAGTTACTTCAGTCACTAAAGGAAACGGAGATGATGCAGAAAGTTACCACTGACGCACAATAACAACGTTTTCCTATGGACAATGACACTGCACATACTGGTCCCAGTCTGGATATCATGGTAAAACACACATCCAGTGTCGTCAGGTTGTCTTAATTTGAAAAGGTGCCTAATAAAGTTGTAATGCGATTACTTTATTCGTTATTACGGTTGCGTTTCTTTCCTCCATAATTCTGACGTAGAGAAGAGACAGCGTTTCCTCGTCAGCACAAAGTGACACAACCTCACTTCTTGCTGTTCAGCTGCTGGAGGGAAATTAGCTCTTGCTGTTAAACAGTCTTTTGGTGTTTTCACTCTTATCCTCAGTGTGGTTTAAACCCCATGATATCCAGTGTGTCAACATTTTTAAAGAGCATCTAACCTGAACCACACATAAACACATAAAAGCTAAATGTGTTTCTTGATAGATATTAAGACATTTAATTCAATGCATCACATCCTAATTGTGTTGAAAACGTTCCTTATAGTTAACACAAGCTGACACACCAACTGTGCACAGATTTAATTCAGTGAAAATCATATCATAATTTAACATTGTTTCCTGTCACCTCCGCTGTTGACTCCAGACTGTTTCTAAAGATGGACGACATGACAGCTCCGCTAAAGTGAAGCCAAAGAGTCGTTATCACCACCTGGTGTCTGGATGCTTATCTGATCCCATCTTACATTGTTGAGTTATTGGTGAAATTGATGTAAATTACATGAATACATTACTGCAATGTCGAAAGTAGCCCTAGAAAAGAGAAGGTTGTATTTGAGTGAAACAAACAGCAGCTCAGTAAATTTAAGATTTACATGGGTCAAAACCAGTGGAACTCCAGAGTGTGATGATGACACATGAGTGTAATGTGTTGTGAAGTGTGTTTTATCAATGGGACAAGTCGCCTGTCAGTTGCTGTAAAAGATAAACAAATGGAAGAAAAAAAAACAAGAGCCAGAAAAAACAAGTTCTGAGTTGGATGCAGATTCTGTCGTCCATATGAAGTGTGACGCGGCGGCTGAGAGGAGGAACAGGAGAAATGTCAGAAGTGAGTAATCTTTTTAATTTAGTCCGTGTGTGTGTAATGGCGAGGAACACACTGGGAATGGAGAGTCAGTGACAAGAATAGAAATTATTTTCTTATTAGAAAATAAAGCCAGTGTAAGTACTCCTTACTACAACACAATGATTAATACTCCTGTGACATTCAAAGCTATTACTGCTACACACACACACACACACACACACACACACACACACACACACACACACACACACACACACACACACAAATGAGGCCATTACTAACCAGATTTTTTACCAAGATAGTGGGAGCATACTGGCGACCTTTGATTCCAACCCAGTCGTTTGCTGGGAGCACTCCTTCCTTCTCTATCCCGTAATATCCTTTATCTTATATCTTATAAAACTTACATAACACGTAACATTTTTAAACAAATCATCCACAACAACAACTGTTTATGTTACTTTTGCCAGCTGGAAAAATATAAACATTTTAACAAGGTAAGTTGAAGAGCAACTTACTTTTCCTCTAGTGGAGTCACACTCAGCCTCTGTGAGATGGATGAGTATAAACTCTGTGCTGACACCTCTGGTTCCGAGTGTTCGAATCCTAATGACGTCTAATGATCCACTGACTTTCTATCATCAGGACAAAAACATAATTTGTCCAGTATTTGGATTACGAACATAAACCTGTAGAAATAATGACAGTTTTGTTTGCAAGCCTCACCCTTTCTGGGATTTTAGTGCTAATTTATTCATTTAAGCAAACAAACCATTGTAACCTGCAGAAAACCAGCATGTTAACATTGTCTCTCGATTCTTAGGCCCTGTCCAAAATAAACTTTTCCTCTTGGGCTCTTGTCCACACACAAACGTTTTTTTAAAGTTTTCTAGTTTTAGAGATTTCTACAAACACCTTCCAAAGTGCAGATTTCTAAATATTCTGCTAGTGTTGTTTTCTTCTTGATCTTTCTTCATCGACTCTTTTCATTTGCTTTGCATTTGAACACAACTCTTATCAGATCTGTGGTTCACTTAACTCTTGATTTATTTAACACTATTAATATCAATCCACCCATTCTATTCAAGTGCAAAAACACAATTTAATCTTTCACAAATGACACAATCATCTATCTTTGTCTGTAAGTGATACATCAGTTTTTCCCATGAGCACGAGACACATTTCAGATGATCCTGGCTCGTTGTTCTTCTCATTGACGGGACTGGATTGTGTGTGGATGTATAAAGACTTTGTGTTTTTCTGAGACCTTCAAAACATCGACTTAGCAACGGTTCACTAAATCCTCCACTTGACTCTTCTCCTGTCACGCCCCCAGCCCACATGCACTTGTCATCCACCTATTCAGGTCAGAGTCGGGATCTGAGGCGGGCCGGGGAGCTTTGTGAATAATACCGATTCTCCACGGGAAAACTAATGAGTGGTGGACATGCCCACCGGCCACAGGGGACACAATCCATTCCTTCACACTGGGCGTCTGTCGAGCTCTGTGTTGTGTCTCCCTGGCTGAGTGTGTGTGTGTGTGTGTGTGTGTGTGTGTGTGTGTGTGTGTGTGTGTGTGTGTGTGTGTGTGTGTGTGTGTGTGTGTGTGTGTGTGTGTGTGCAGCTCCTCGCTCGATGCGTTGCCATATGCTCGCTGTGTCAGAGCCCTGCAGGATGGTTCTGTAGAGTCGCCCAGCGGTCCTGACTTACTGTGGCCAAGCGAGGCCCACTCATACTGGGCCAAAGCCGAGAGAGACACTGGGAGAGGGGGAGGAGGAGGAGGGTGGGAATGGAGTGGCTGAAAGAAAAAAGAAATTTCAACATTGGAAGAGACAAGGAAACGAAGAGTAAGGATCAGAAAGGGAGCTATAAAATAAAGGAAGGTGCCAACAGGAGAGACGGATGAAGAGGAGAAACAGATTGAGGAAGACAAGAGAACGAAGGGGGTGAGACGTGAAAGAAAGGACGAAATTATGTGAGAGAAAAAAGTAAAAGAGGGGAAATGGAGTGAGAGAATGTGAAGAGGCCAGGTGCAGCGGCAGAGCAGATGGAGAGAAGGGAAAGAGGGAGGGAGAGGAAGAGTGATGGCGGGGGGTTGGGGTGGGGGGAGGGGGGGAACAGAGAGAGTGGAGAAGTTAATGTCTCGACTGTTGATGTGTGATGGGGCGTGTCTGCTCCTCCGCCAGGGACGCTTCTCTACACACTCGTTTAAAGACCCGTTTGGTTTCTTTTGGCTTTTTGATTTTCCCAGTGTTCTCCGAGCTTCCTCTTTCATCACTTTCTCTCTCTCTCTCTCTCTCTCTCTCTCTCTCTCTCTCTCTCTCTCTCTCTCTCTCTTTCCCAGTTTCTTGTTCTTTGCTGATTCAGTTCACAACACTGGCCTGACTGCACAGCTCAAAAAACACTGAGCTGTTCAGCTTTTCAACAAAAAAGTATATGATCTCTCTGGGAATAAAACAAATTGTCTATATTTTATATAGTATAATTATTAAATATATATACAATTAAATGAAATGGCAGTCGTATTAGTTTTTATTCCATATATATGTTTTAATATTTTCTCACATTTTTATTTATTGAGTATAACTTATTATTTTATTTTCTATTTTTAACTGCCCTCTTGCTGCTGTAATGTATAATACTAATAATGGATCTTATCTCATGTTGTCTGTGGAGTAAAGTTCACTCATGAAACGTTTTAATTCACTACAGGACCAGAACGAATGAAGGAACACAGATGAAAACACAACCTTCTTGGCCGAGGTAAATACAAATGACCCAAAGATTTCTTTATCTTTATTCAAGAAGTGTGAGGTCCCAAAAATCAGCTTCACTGCTCGACTCCATTTTATTTCCCAATTGTCCAAACGAATAGAATAATAAAACACTATCGAACTCAGTGGGCAAGGATTATTATTTGATGAAGACTTGGAAAAGTACCAGCCTTGTGTGCAGAGACCGAAACTGTCGTCAAGAAAGAGAATGAATGTATTTCTAAGAGTTAAGCGTGTGTTTGTGTGTATTTGATGTTTTAAGCTTTCCATTATCCCCTCATCCACACACACACACACACACACACACACACACACACTCTCACAATTACATTTCTGTGTGACACTGAAGTCGAGGAGTCGTTTGCCGTCGCCGAGCTCAGGGTGAAAATAGCTCGAACAATCTTTCTTCCTCTCTGTCACAGGGTCGGTGGAGCAGCGCGGGCATAAACATAATAATCCCTTTGAGCGCCGCTGGGGGACAGGACGCCCATATATGGGAAGCGAGGAGAAAGGGAGGCGTGGCGGAGCCTCCAGGCCCGCGATGGAGAACTTGACATGGCGGAACGGCTGAATTATATTGGAAAGCCTGAGAACAGTCAAGCATCCAGACTGTTGGAGTGGAGTCACTGTCTGTCTGGAGGCTGGCTACACACACACACACACTCATACAATCTGCTTGTCTGTCCCCTTTCCCTCTTTCCGTTCCCCCCCCCCCCTCTCCACGCCTCTGTCCTTCATGCCTTTTTCCCTTGAAAACACTTATTTCTTTTGACCCCCATCTGTCATCCACGGCAACTTCTACCTCCTTTATTCTTTTCTTCTTTAAACGTGACTTTTCCTTTTCTCTCTGTGCTCCTCCCACACTCCACCTCCGTGGCTCACACCTGTTTGCTCTTTGCAACGTCCTGCTTCTTCTTTTTGGTTTTTCCAGTATTGGCTAAACAGAGAATGATCAGGTTTCTCCCTCGCTGTGCGTAAAACACAGATTTGAGTGTCTCGTGTCCGAAAGACAATCCAAACCTCCACATTTATAAAACAGATAAATAAATAACGCTCACCGTGCTCTGCTGTAGAGCAGGTTATTGCACCCGAAAGAGCAAGAAGTCCCAATAAAAACTGTAGAGAATTACATATTTGACACAAAAGTCCACCTTTATTGTGTTGGCAGTGTACATGTCAGAGACAGACATCTCACTGCCAGACTCCTACGTGTGGCTGGACTTGGAGAATTTTTGTTTAATAGGTGAATCGCCCCTTAAAGCTCCACGGGCTCATTTACCTGCAAATCCCCGTCGGCCTGTAGAAGATGGAGCCTCTTGTGTGTTTTAACACTTTGACTCTGTCCTGCTGTAACAGTCAGGAGCCACCAGCAACACCTGGATTCTCCATATTGGAAGTTTAATGGTAAACATGACTTCTATCGCAGGTGTGTTTGTGCTGGAAGAGCGTTCCCTCCTGCGTTGTGTGATTTCAGGATGTATAAATAAAACAGACGTGGCCAGAGAGGCCGTTTATGAAATACTGAAGAATTAACCCGTGTTTCACTACTTACCATAAATCCACGTATTTGGTTTTTGTGCTATTTCTGCCCCAGACAGTTTATACATTGTACAGATTCAAAAGCAACAGTCGTTTAATTTCATTTCCCAACTTCAATGTTTGATCTGTAAACTGATTCTGAACTGAAACTATATGAACTCCATTTTAGCTTCAAAGTCCTTCACAGGATATTACAGCCAATGTTTTATTTCTTAGGCCCAAAAGAATCATGGACTTGATGTTGCTCCTCAATAGTGGATTACAAGTTCCTTCTAGTGAAGCAAATGTTTATTATTAAAAAAAAAATTTAAATAAATATAATGAACAAAAATGTTACCACATGTCACATGTTACCACAGCAGTCGGTTTACTTCTCTATACTCTGAATTACTTGATCTATTTGAGGTTTTACGGTACAGGTGCTTTGAGAACCCGAAAAGGAAAAACTCACCAGACTTGACCGGGATTTGTTCGCTCCATCTTTCTTTTTCACACCGTCTCTACATCACTCGCCCCTTACGCTCAACTGTCCTGAAAGATTCTAAATGTTTAATCAGCGACTGCGGTCAGTCATCAATCACACTGACACAGATGATTACTGAGGGAACACACACACACACACACACACACACACACACACACACACACACACACACACACACACACACACACACACACACACACACACCCGCGCACACACACACACACGTCAGTCATTACTAAACACCTAATGGACACACAGCCAGGCATTGCCCTTTAAGCACTATGTCTATCATATACACACACACATTATCCTGTGACTCAATCATTCAAGCTCATTATCCCTCTTTCCCTTCATCTATCTTTCTTTGCCTATTTCTCTTCCTCCTTCCTTAATTTCCTTGTGCCTCCATCTCTTCTTTGCACGATCTCTTGCCAAAAACAACTTTTCTGGTTCCCTCTCTCAGTCTCTGTGTGTGTGTCTTTCTCTATTTGCCACATTTCAGTCTTCATTTCTGTCCAACTGCATCTCGCTCTCCCTCCGTCTCTCCCCCACCACACACGCAGGGCGTCGTCCTCTGCCGTAAATCTTGTTTCCCCGTCCGCTGAGGCTGATGCTGCCTGCAGCTCTATGCAGAGTGATAGATGATATAATATCGAGCCACTGTAAAGTTGCGACTGAGATCTAGGGTTCTCATAAAAAAAAGGGGGCCTTCCGTAGCCTGTAGGGAGAGAAGGACCGAAATGTGTGAGAGCAAAAGGGAAGGAAGAGTGGAAATGAGCGAGAGACGAGAAATACAGAATTCATTTAGAGCTGGAGGAAGAGGAAAAGCAAGGCTGATGAAAGAAAGGAAAAGTAGTAACAAATAAATAAATAAATGAACTCTACCACAATATAAAAACAACATTACCTATGCATATACAGTATGGTCTGTGGTTTTCAACATACGGGTAGAAAATGAAAAACAATTCAAAATTTGATTGGAAATGGATTTTTCCATTCCATATGTTTCCTTTTCAAGGCTGACTCCATGAAACGTTGTGTAATGGGTTAAAATATATAAACTAAATTAAATAATAATATATTAATATGAATTATCGGGTACAGAAGAGAACTAAAATAATCTGTGGGATAAGGTTCTCTATGTGTGTCCCCCCAACACACACACACACACGCACACATACACACACACACACACACACACCAACACACCAACACACACACACACACACACACACACACACAGACCCACCTGTGGTTCTGGTTCGGTGATAATCACACACACACACACATACAGATGCTCACTGTCATCCAAATGTGTGTGTGTGTGTATGTGTGTGCCTCAGGTGGTACATGTGTTGGATGCACTCACTCTAATTGTAGTCAGGTGCAACACAATCAGTCGACAACTCTCCTGTTCCACTGCTGCATGTTTGGACTACAGCCTCCATATTGTAATTTCACCATGTGTGTATTTGTGTTTTCATAAAGTATCAATAGCATTTCTTTAAAGCAGAAGTTGGGAATCTCTATCAGGGGCCTTTTAAGTTTTCATAACATCCTGCGTGGGACGTAGTAAATTATTGAATACATATATCACACTAACCTCTGTCTCTGTCTGGATGAGACGTCTGATGTGTGATGATTCTCTTCACAGCTGATTTAGGTCGAAACAATTTCCTGAAACAAATCTCCAGCTTTGAAAAGACAGTAAATCCCCTCTCCTCTCACACTCAGTGATACCACACAAACAAATGACTATAGGCAGTGTTGGTTAATCTGTTGTGTATTTAATGATGAGCATAAATGAGCCTTTTGTTGACCATTTTATATTTTTTCTTTTGTCACAAACAATATCACACTGCTGTTGTGAGTTTTTGTTTGTGTTTCTGAGTTGGTCCCCAGCCCTTGCTTCCATCCAGGAGAGCAATGTGTTGGGAATCTGTTAAACATGGAATCATTTACTTGTGGACTTACTTCTGTATTCGTGTGTTTCTTTTTTGTCGAGTAAGCCTGTAACTAAAAAGATAATCTTGAGGGCAGAGCACACGTGCTTCCGCAGGACGTCGGGCACAAGCAGCGGCCGCCCGGGGGGGGCTAATGACTGCTGAGGCTGGTAAAACGGGTTGGCTGTGTGACAGAACAGAGGAGCAGCGGGGGGGTCAGAGGAACACAGTGTCGAGCTCCAGCTGTGTGTGTCTTTTAACACAAAAGCTGCACACGGGGGAGAGACAACAAGCTACTGCTGTTTTCTATAAAAAGTCTTATGTCATCACATCAGGAGGACATATTGAGTCAGAGATGGTTAATGTTCTGTAATGCTCTCATTGACCTGCCTGCGTCACCGGCTCTTAAGGCCGGCGCATGCTTCTGCGTTTTCACGGGCCCGGAGACGCAGGAGCCCTTCCGGGCCCCTCACGGCCCTTCGTACGTCCTTACGTGCGTCGGCAAATTTTTCTAACTAGACGGCAAAGCCCCGCAAGCGTCACCCGGCCGCAAGGGCTGTGATTGGTCTGCTGACTACATCATTTCCGGAGTCGCATTTCCGGTTCATGCCCGGAAACCACAGAAGATTTAGAAGAACGAATATGGACCAAATAGAAGAGCACTTGGCAGTAGAGATCCGAAACTATGACCACTAGTATAACCCTTCACTGACCGGCGGATTTTTCCGCCAGAAAAAGGCTCTGAGGAGCCGCCGTGGCGATGTATATAAATCGCTCCTCTTCGTGCCACACACGAAGAAGAGCCGACTTCGACAAAAAACATTACTCCGCCTAGTGTTCTGGCGGGGAATTGCATGGCAACCCGCGCAACGGTTGGAAAACCATGAATGACAACAAGTCCTGCGTTACAGCTGCGTGCCTGCGGGCCCCTGACAACGCAGAAGCATGCTCCGGCCTTTAGTGAACAGTCGGTAGCTCCACAATAAGCTTGAGCTGAGGAGAGAGTGTCTCAGGAGAAAATGTTCATTGAAGACATATCTGCTTCCTTGTAGGTGGAAGATAACTTTACAGTTGTGTTATCGCTGTGATTATCTCAAACTCTCAAATTACGTGGTTTGTAGGAAATTACGGAACAAAACCCACATAAGGTAAGGTCACATACGATCTTACACAACATTTTAAAGCTAAATTAATTGAACAGACAGTTGAATATTTACACTGCACACCCAGTGGACACTGAGCATTATGGCAGCTGTGGCTTAGGAAGAAGACCCGGGCAGTATAATCCCTGGCTCCTCTGGTCTCTGTGCTGAAGTGTCCTTGGGCGAGACGCTGAACCCCAAGTTCCAATATTTAAATTTGAGGAAAATATTAGCAAGATGCAACAGGTGACAGGTTCTGTCACTGACCCCAGATAGCAGGTCATCAAACTGGCCACCGGTCAGCCTCAGTCAGGCATTCAACCAGATAAACAACCTGACTTTGAAATTCCTTGAGCTGCATGCCCCTCCTGGTTGTCTTTTGGACCCGACTGGGACAGCGCTGGCTTCTCTGGTATTTTCAACAGGTCCTACACAGCAGTTGTCATCACTGATCAGCCAGTAGTCGTTCTCTCCTCTTTTTCAGAAGGGAATGGGCAAATATACGCAGGAAAGCAGTTCATAAATACAGTTGATTTACCATATCATATATCATGTCGTTCATGTGATGAATCAAAAGTCAGCTTTGCTCTCCACCAACACGTGAAAGACATGTTTTTGCTGTTTAGCTGCTAAATGTTCCAGCATGTTCACCGACCTCTCACTGCAGGTAGTGAGCTGTTGGTTTATCAAAGCTTTCTTACTGCAAACATCTGCCCACGGAGGAGGAGGAGGCACAGGGTGGGGGGGCCAGATTGGTTGGGAGCCACTGTTTAAATCAGAAGGAGCTTTTATTTACAGCTGCACAGTCGGCCTCCTCAGGTCGGAGCAGTTGTTGCTCAAAATCACCAGCTGCCACTCTTAGCTGCATGCTGAGAGGAGATTAAAGCAGAACGCAGGAGAACACACACATAAAAACACTCTTGAAGGCGCACAGAATGCACCGCGTGTCTGACAAACACACACACAGACACACACTACGCTGTGCAAAAGGTGTTCGGGGTCTGGTAACCTCCTCTTAACTCAGCAGGAAATGGATGACCTTCCCCTTGTATGCCTCTCTTGTGCCATTCTGGCAGATTGAATGGTTCAGAGCAGCGTTGTGCAGAGTGCGACCTGCAGAGAGGGACTCGGGTTGTAAATCTGTCAGGGACTGGGAGGATGTAGTCAGGTGTATAATCCATCAAATCATGACTTACAATGTGTGGATGCATTCTGTCGTTTGTCTTTCTGTCCCTGGATATTAGTCACCATCAAGAAGTGGAGACAATCATTCAGATCTTTCACTTTAAAAAAGCCACAAAGTTGTATCCTCAGCAAAATGAAAAATACAGTTGATAGCAAGCGTTAGCGTAGTATTTTGACACTGAAGACTATTGCATGACTACTGAAGGTACTTTTGGAGGCTGATCCCAATTGAACACATCACATGGACATGCAGGGTAATTTTCCTTACTCTTGTTGAGGCTTAAGAACAGACGATGTTACACTGATGACGATTTTAATGATGTGATTTAATTTATACTTGTTTTTCCCTTATGGGACACATCAAACACATAAAGGTACATAAGAACATTCTCTTTACTACTTATTAAAGTATAAACACGTCGATACACACGCATGCAGCTGTAGAGGGAGTCATCTGTCACTCTCCATCAGCTGATGAATAATACACCAGTCTGTCACCAGTCCAATAAGCGCACACTGCCCCGAGCCGCTGGTAGATGCACAACATGGAGAAACACACACGCACAAACAAAAAATACCCCCGGATTCACACGAGAAAGCTACACAAATAACTGCAAATAACACACACACACACACACACACACGCTCCAAACTGTGATTGATGTATTGAAGCTCTGTTCATATGTGAAACCATGGGGACATTATTAGAAAATTAATGATTGTGGACTTTCATCCCTTGGAGAGGTAAAGAGGGCACACACACAAACACACACACACACACACACACACACACACACACACACACTCACACTCACACTCACACTCACACTCACACTCACACACTCACACATGCAGAGGAAAAGCGAGGCTTTATTAGAAACCTCATGATGAAGGAACTGACTCGCATCATTACTTATTTTTTCCTTTGGTTTCATTATTCGACATTTTTCACTACAACATATCACAGAGGGCCAGAAGGCTGTGTGTTATGCTGGAGAATGTTGTAATGGGGCAGCACAGAGAACAAAGACCACGGAGCGTCCATGCAGATCAACCCCAGTTTGTTAGCGTTTCTCGTGACTTTATTCTCAGCATCATACCGACTGGAAGAACCTCAATTAATTAATTATTAGCCCTGGTGCAGATACATTGATCCGATGAGCGAGCTGGTCTGTACTGGTAGATTATTTCTACAGTTTCAGAGAGAAAGCTGCATCACCACAGGTTAATCAAACAGCCCATTCCCAGCAGACATGGTTCGAACATGCATTAAATTAAATTTGTCTTTGTATTTGTCCCTCATCCAGGTGAGGCTGTTGGTTTGTAAGGAAGCATTCTTCGGTGGACACGTCATATGAACTATTAAGTTTCAAACGCACTAATGTTTTACAACTTAAGGTAACAGAAAGAAGGCGTTATTTCCACTGGGGGCACTCTGGTGACAGCAAGAACCAGAACTTACAACACACACACACACACACACACAGGCGCACACACAGGCACAAACACACACACAGTCTGTGCCACCTACACAGATGAAAGCATTGGCTCCGTGGCAGACGACTCTGTGGTTTCCTTTGGGGCCCTGTCGAGGACTATTGTTGCTATTTATGGGACAAAGAGTCAGCAGGATGAATGCCAGTGTGTAGTGTACAGTATGGTGTGTGTCTGCATGTGTGTGTGTTTGTGTGTGTGTTTCTGCATTACAAGTGTTTCCATATATGAAGAGAGTGTGTGTATGTGATGTGTACTTGTACATTTATTATAAAATGTCTAACATTGAAACTGTGGCTGGATCTTCATATCTTAAACAGTCACACACACACACACACACACACACACACACACACGCACACACACGCACGCACGCACGCACACACACTCCTCACAGTCACTGAAGGGGAAAACCGCAGCTTCGGATAGTTTAAGAGTCTTAATGTCAACAACCACCTCTAAAAGCACAAGTGTTTGTGGCTGAGACGCCATTAAAGATAAGCCAGAGGCTACTGCACAGAGAAGACTGATCTCATCATAACAGAATGTCCCGGCTGCGACGGAGGAAATGTTTAACGAATGAATCATGAGGGATTAAAAGTAAAAGAATAAAGAAGCAGTCAGAGAAGTCACTGGTGATAAAAATGTTTCATAAAGGAAGAGGGGGAAGAGAGAAGAACGGAGAAGCAGGGAACAGTAGTACTGGTGAACGCAGGGAGTCATGGAGGAAACAAAGAAACAAACAAATAACAAACAAACAGGTTTTGCCAAATTTGGCAAAAAATATTCAGGCACAGTTTTTGTAGCACCTGGCAAACAGCCAAACAAATGAAAACCCAGAAACCATGAAGCCATACACCTTTACACTGTGATTAGATTCACAACAATCTTATTTGCACTGGTGTAGTGAGATAAAATGCTTTTGTCTGATGAAATGTAATTTGATTTATTCGCATGCATCCAGTGAGTTTGAGACATTAGGAGAGCCGAGTGCTGGAAGCCACCAAGACCGTGAATACTCCCTCTCCCTGGTGCCCACCCAAGTAGGGCGAGATAAAACAAAACAACCCATAATGGATTTTATACAGTCTGTAAAGGACGAGACATTTTGCACTTAGCTTACTTTATGTTTTTCTTTTTCTTTTTTTACAAACAGGAAAATAAGAATCAGTAAGAGACTGCGTAGCGTGCAAATTAAATTTGTGCTCTTTATTTTGAAATTGCTTTCCAGTCCCGTCGTCTCTAATATTCAGATGATTTAAAAATATCAATATGATGGAATTAGCTGGAAGAAGAGAAAGCAAAGACATAAAAGGTCGAACAGGTGCCAACGACTAATTGACCAAATTGCTCTGAACAGAAATAATAATTTGGAGGGCTGCAGGTAGAAGAATTACTGAAGAGGAAAAGAGGAACTAGTGCAATATGCATCATCTCTCAATCAATCACATTTTATTTGTATGGCCCATATTCACAAATCACAAACTGTGTCAAAGGGCTTAACAAGGTGCGACATCCTTTGTCCTTAACCCTGTTGTGGACACAGCCGTGATCCTGGATCTGCACACGATAAATCACACAGACTTTGGGGGAAGAAGTAAAGAGAGAAACATGTACTGTTGAGACATTAATGTGATAAAGAGGGAGAAGAGGAAGGAGAAGCGTCATGTGTCATGTGTCTCCCAACAATCTAGAACTATAGCAGCAGGACCAGGTCCAAGACAAACCAGCTTTTATCAGAAAGACATAGAGAGGGTGTCTGCCCCCCCAACTGAAATTGGGAGATGGTTCCACAGGAGAGGAGCTTGATAGCTGAAAGCTCTGGCTCCTACTGTCAGGCTGGATTCTGGGAGTAAATGGTAATGGTAAATGGATTTGTATTTATATATGATATATCTGATGATGACCACTCAAAGCGCTTTTACAGTACAGTTTCACATTCACCCATTCACACACCCATTCATACAGTGCATCTACTTGCAGCACTTTGTTAATCTATGGGGGGCCATTCAGGGTTCAGCATCTTGCCCAAGGACACTTCGGCATGCAGATGGTTCAGACTGGGGATCGAACCCCCGACCTTCAGGTTGGAGGGCGACCACTCTACCCCTCAGCCACAGCTGCCACGATGGAGTGCAGTGCTCTAGTGGGGTGGTATGATACTATGAGCTCTTTAAGGTATGATGGTGCCATATTATTAAGGGCCTTGTAGGTGAGGAGGAGAATTTTAAACAGGGTTCCAGTCAGAGCTGATGGTAGAAGCATATATTTGATATTTCCAAATGTGCTTTAAAAAAGCTTGGGTTGGTAATCTGGTAATCAAACTCTGTTCAGTTTGGTTCAGTTCAGTCATGATCAGCCACGTTTCTAACTTCCACCTTTGATTTGATTCTTGAGTTTAGCTTCTGTTTGCCTCCATTCGGCTCCTCCTTTGCTGGAACATGACACAACCATATATTCTACAGTGGTTTCACACACAAATGAATATATACCCATATGAATGTGAACACTCACACAGACGCCTCACGCCTGTCCTCCTCCTTTCCTCCTCTCATATAGCTGTGGCTTCATGGCTTGAATGTAATCATGTTGTGCACTTGAAACGATCCTGTGTCACATGACTCCCAGTGGTCGCTTAACAATAAAATGTAACATCGAGTTGTAATAAGCTTCTTGCACAAATGACCCCTTAGGTTGTTTTATTTATTGGAGGACAATTAGTCCAAATGATGGAAATATTTAAAGCAAATTGTCCTATTTGTGTTTATTGTGGACAAACACACAAACACACACAAACACACAAAAGACAATCCTGTAAAGCTGGGAGAGCTTTGTGCAGCAGAGGTTTTGTTCATCTCCCTGTCGACACTGCTGCTGGGTATCACTGCCTTCCAATAAATACCAGACTGACCACATTTACAAGGGGCTGCCTGTTGGTTTATGTGGGAGCTGTGTGCATTTGGGTTGTGTGTTTTCCAGAAGACAGAGAGGCAGGAATGGAAAAGCCATAATTGGAGGGGAGGCTGAGAGATGAGGGATGGAACAGCTGGGGAACGACTGCAAAGCATCCACTGATATAAGCCTACTTGAACCTCATCAAATTTTAAATTAAAAAAAACATTTGAAACCCATTCCCTACTATGACAGGGGTCGGTGTTATTCAGAAAAGAAAGAATGTGTGTCCACATGTGCCTTTGTGTGTGTGCGTGTGTGCGTGTGTGTGTCTGTCTGTCTGTCAGAAAGAGAGCAAGTGCGACTTCTGGATGTTTAATAGCAATTTTAAATGTTGAATTGAATAAATCCTTAATTTGAGAAAAACACTGAGAAAATGAATATGATCAAAAACCATATCTAACAATCAAAAGTTGAAAAGAGAAAATGAAAACAAATATTTTCATTAAGGAATTGTCTTTTCCTGATCTGTCTTCAAAGAATTCTGAACCTCAGAATGGAATATTTACCAGTTTATTATTCTCAAGATTTTGATAGAGTAAGTTACTTAGAACCACTTCATATTTTCTATCATATTTCTACCATAATGTGACCTTCACCCTCTAACATTTTAACAAACCTTTGTTCTTCCTTTAGAACCAAACCTTATACCAAAAGGCCAACTCTTCATACATTTCATGAACAGTCTTAACACGGTTAATTTATGTTTTCTCATAAAGTTTGACATAATCTAAATAAATAAATTCAAGAAAACATTGAGAAAACGTAACCTTGCTAAACATTGGTTGTGTGTTCTTAACATTAGAGAGAGTCAGTGAGAGTCAACATGAAAGGAAGCAATCAAGAACTGGTGAAGTTGATTCTAAACGTTTCTCATCTGTGCTTCATTAATGACCTCACCCCTGTGTGTGTGTGTGTGTATTTGTATGATCAGTGATTTATGCTACTAAGCAGATAAAATCTGTGTTAGTAGGTTACAGTCTCAGCAAAGGCCAACCACAAGAGACCTGCTTGAAGTGCATGTGTGTGTTTCGCAGTTTGTGTGTGTGTGTGTGTGTGTATGTGTGTGTCTCGGTGTGTGCGTGTGCAAAAATGATGCCTCTGTACTTGCGTGCACGCCCATCATGTATAACTGGGTGTTGTTGTGTCAAAGGAAGCGTGAGAACCGGGTCAGTCTCCTGAGAAGAGGTGCAACGTTGAGTCGAGGAAGCAGAGAATAAACGAGGGCAGGAGAGATGAGAAACACGAAGAAGAAAGAGGTGAAGAAATGCTGATGTTGAGAGATCACTGACTCTAAGCTAATTAGAGGGCTAGAACCAAACTTTAGCATTTTACTTTTTAGTGTTGCAGCCAATTAGGACTCATTGCAAAGTGGAGCAGAGGTTAAGGAAAGTGGTGTCGTCTCTACGGCAGTTATTTGGGTCTTGGGACACTTTGGTTTGTGTGTTTTCTTGTGTGCGAGTTCATTAGAAGCTCGTGTTCACGGCTCCATTAAGTGAAGACGATCTTTGATCCTTCATGCTTTGTCCTCTAATGTGTACGAGCAGTAAAAAAGCTCTGACACACGGAAAGAGTAAGTTGCAGCCCTGAGCTGTATGTGAGACGCTAAGTGGGTGGTGAAAGAAGAGAGATGGAAGAAAGGAGGAAAAGTCCAAAAGAAAGTTTGTTGTCAGGCACATAACAAGGCAGGCCATATTAGCATTGTTAGCAAAGAAACATCATTCACATCTCAGACAATCTACTCTAACAGTATGAGGTGAAAGACATTTTAATTTTTAAATGAAATGAACACCAACAACCCAACAAATCATTTGTTATTTAGCCTTTATTAAATAATAATAATAACATTAAAAAAGAAATTCTTCTGTACAAAGTCTACAAACAACAGTTCGAGTTTTCTGGCCAGTGCCGTAGTTATGTCTTAATGTAGAGTGTGTGTGTGTGTATGTGTGTGTGTATGAGAATCCATCGAGACAGAAGAGGTAATACTAAGTTTAAATCGAGAGAGCTAGAGAGAGAGAGAGAGAGAGAGAGAGAGAGAGAGAGAGAGAGAGAGAGAGAGAGGTGTGCATGTGTGCAGTGTTTTTTATGTGCAGATGATTGTGTGTCTCACAATGTATTCACCGATCTGACTTTACTGTTAAAAAAGAGAGACGTGCGAGAGAGAACTAGTGAGAGAGAGAGAGATAGAGACATAATAAGAGAGCTCCAAGGCACTTGGAAAAAAGTCCAATGAAAACACAGTTAGATGGACGTGAAAACTTTCCGTCTCTCTCTCTCTCTCTCTCCCCTGTTTCCCTCCCTCTATCTCTCCTCTGACCACCTTTCAACTTCCTCTCAATATCTCAATAGATAGACCTCCTGGTTGTATCCATACATTCCCTTGAAAGAGGAAAGATGAGAGAAAGACAAAAGAGTCGGGGTTCCAGGCAAAGATAAAACAAGTGTGACATGTTTTCCTATTGCTTATCTTTGTTGCGATGTTTTGTGTTGCCATAAGGGCTCATGATGCAAATGTCTCCCATTAATTCAACTAGCCACAGATAGTTTGGCATAAATTCTCTACAGGTCAGGACGGGTGGCCCGATGCACAAAGCAATCACGTATAATGCCAGTTTTCACTTTAAATCAGTCGGCCATATCGACTTCTCTTTTTTAATTAGAAACATGATCTTTCGAGAACTTTACAAATAAGTTTTAGTTGACTAAGCACGACCATACAAGTCTGCTTCATCTGCAAAAATTTAACATTGCAAGGAAACGTATGACCATATTTTACTCTCAATATTTCCTTAGGTCCTCTCTCCTCAGCAGGCAACTGTATAAACGGGGGTATTTTTGATGAAACAAATAATGAATCTTTACCTGGATGTAAACATTTCCTTTCTCTCTCTCTCTTTCTTTCTGACGGTCTTTATTTCTGTGTGTGTGTGTGTGTGTTTGTGTGTGATTCTCCTGCTGTTCATCAGTCTCTCCAGCAGCACTGGCCCTCCTCAATGGCTGTCCTCCGATACAGCGTATACTGTAGTTAGCTTAAGGCTCAATTGTGTGTCCAAGAAAGTCAGCGGTACAATTTATTCTCCTCCTTTAGTCACTGTTTCCTTCCTTCCTTCCTTCCTTCCTTCCTTCCATTTTTGGGCGTCCTTCATTCACGGGGCGACATTAAGAGAGGTGGATAAAAGGCAGGGTGATTGATCAGTCCGTTTTCCACCCGGCCTCTTTCTAACACTTGTTCAGACCCCTGTGCACATACACAGCTCTTTGGCAATCCATAGGTTGCAGTTAAACAATCACTGACATTTTGTTCGCACAGTGTCTGTCCATCATTTGGGCATCATACAGTCTGGAAAGCAAAAAATATAGATATATACCAAAGACAAACTCTAGAATACTGACTCTAAAGCACGACTCCATAACAGCATGTTAGATTTAGATAAACCTCTAATTCACTGTCCTCCTTCTTGTTTGACCTTTTCTCTATCTTAAAGACTCATAATCTGTCATGGAAAATGTGCCAAAATAGAAAAAGGACCGAAGTAACAGTTAAGACCATGGAGTCCAACACAACGATAAAGAAAGTCTAAAAATGACATAAGAGCTCTACAGGGCGGCTACGAACTTAAGCTGACTTTTTCCTTTAACCTTTTTTCTCCCAAAACAAACACAAGTCTAAAACAAAACAGTCACCATTACTCTTCTATGCCACTGGTTTCACGAAGCGCAGGCCGAGGGCAGACGATGGAGCGAGCGTGTCCCGCACGGCCGGCTAATAGGACGGTTTGAAACTCACAGAACTCATATATATATATATATATATAGAAAAACTTCTGGGAAACCAAAATGAAAACCAAAATGAAAATGTCCTTTTTCATCCTCGTTTCCTTCTTCACCTTTTAGAAATCTAGATTCATTAGAGTTGTGTGTTTTGATATCTTTTTATACTTCTTTAGGAGGGGATGGGGTGGGGGGGGGGGGGGTAGGCATTCACTTGATATGTGTTGATTTCAGTCAAAAGTACCCATGTTAAACGGTCCACTGCTGCTGAAGTCTTTGCCAACGTTTTTTTGATTGAGTCTTTAATTGGACACATTCAGAAGCTCAGAATTTGAGTTGCCCTCCAGCCGAGGGTACAAATCATCAAGAAGAGCTCCACCAATATTTTCACCCTTGACCCTGTTGTCATCTGTCGTTCAAATGTCCAGATTGTCACGGGTGCTCTGGTCCTTCTCCGTTCGCAGCTTGCGGGTTATATTCATTCATAATCATTTATTCATTCCTTCATTCATTCACAGGCTTTTTAGAATCGAGCAGGCTCTCTCCTGCAGGCGTAGGAGATATGGTGCTGTAAGTAGAGGAGGACTGGGGTCAGATGTTCCCCTGGTTGAGGCCTCATAGTGTGTAGGGGAAATCGAGATCACAAGTTCCCCCCTGGCACACGAGGAGGTGGGGGAATGTTACCCCTTTAGACATCAGAGAGCGGAGGTAACAGGATAGTGGACTCTGGGGATTGAAATAGCAGGTAGTGCTTCTTTTTTGTGTTTTCTTAGTCCAAACCGCGAACTAAACAGGGATCATGGAACACGTCCTTCTCCTGTCTATCTCCAGAGTTCTCCTCCCTCTCTTCAGGCCTCTGAGCAGCACCTCTGCTGGTTTATCTTGACTTTATGCTTGATGCCGTCGTACAGCTCGAAGTTGTAGTTCTCCAGCGTGGTGGAGGAGCGCGAGGAGAGCCCGCTGTAGGAGCACGTGCAGTAGAGGAGCAGCCCGGCACACACCGCCCCCAGCAGGACGCCCAGGGAGCTCATCACGATGATGGTGAGGAGGATGGGGTCCAGCGTGTACAGCCAGGCGTTGTCCTTATCCATCTCCGACACCAGGGTGACGGAGGGGTGGTCCATGTCAGAGGAGGAGGGGGTGGAAAAGGAGGATGGCCACCCTGGGAAGAGGTATTCTGGAGAGAGAAAACAGGAAACTTTAGGAAACACGTTTATACATGAGAAAAGCTCATTAAAGCTCCTGTAAAGTTGGATGACACCACAGGAGCAGGATGGAGGCATTTAAAGTTTTTTTTACCTCAGTAACTTTAACTGTATTTGATTACAAAATGTTGTGTGGACACTCCTCTATCTATGAGTAGATAATGAGTGAATTGTCGTTTTTAGGTGAACAATCCCTTTAAGTGAGTACGTGTTTGTTTTCTTGCTCTTATTTAATATTTCAAACATAATAAGAAGAATTTGGTCTTATTTCAAAAGTCACATTGTTTCCCTCTCAGTTGTATTAGAGGGAAAATGTGTGTGACATGGCGGCTGTGTTCAGGAACAGTTAACTCTGTGACTACTCCTGACTTCATTAAATTTGAAAGGCCTAATCAAATTAATTACTGCAAAGGTCCTCGCTGGTGTGTGTTATGAGTGTGCATCTACTCAGTGTAAGCAGTTGTGTTAATCCACTTAATGAATGTATTCACATGAACAAAGCAATCAACAATTAAGTAGTGCATTCCAGACTGCTTTATGGAAGACACACACACACACACACACACACACACACAACCACACACTAACACGCAGGAAAGCAGTAAACAGACGGTTAACAGTCTTGTTTAGTGAGGTAAAGGCTGAGTACTTTTCTTGTACCTGTCAGGGGGTGGGGAGAAACAAGGGATAGTAACACACGCTTGCGGGCACACACACACACACTCACACACACACACACACACACACACACACACACACACACACACACACACACACACACACACACACACACACACACACACACACACACACACACACACACACACACACACACACACACACACACACACACACACACACACACACACACACACACACGTTTACAACAGATACACCCCCACACCCAGGAAGTACACTGTGATTGTTACAGACAGATGTTTTTCTAGGTGCCCAGGAGGAAGCTGTCTGTCTCACTTTGTCTGCCAGGGAACATGAAAGAGGAGGAGAGGAGGCACACACTATCATGCCCACACGCACACACACACACACACACACACACACACAGACAGACCCACACTTTTGAATGCTCTCTAACACACTCTTCACCCCTCTCTGCTCACAGACACACACACACACAACAGAGATTGTCACTGTTGCCAAAGGCCTTTTCCCTGCAAAATCACAAGTGAAATGAAGCGCCATAGGCATGCCTCAGCTTAAAGAGCAATTTTCACTGCACTCGGGGTGAGACTTGTACAACAGCCAGTATAGCTTCAGGCGGGGAGGAGTCTAGAGGAGAGGAGAGGAGAGAAGAAGAAGAGGAGAGAAGAAGAGGAGAGGAGAGGAGGAGCTCACCGCCATTGATTGGGTGCTTGCCGTTGTAAACAGGATCTTTTCCGAAATCCATGGGCCTGGGGTCTGGTGAAAAGACAGACAGAGAGCAACAGGATTAATCTCAACCATCCAGTCAAGCCGGAGCTTTTCCAGAGTCCACGCGTCGCGATAGCATCTCTCCATCTCTTCTGTTGTCAGCACACAGGCTACATTTGTAGATGGAAATCAAACTATACAAACGGCTCAAAGAGCGACTGATCTGGTTGAAAAGAGCTTTCGAAAAGAGATCAGGCCAAAAGATTTCCTATAAGCCATTTGGTTCTCTGCTCAGTCTATCAAGGGGAAATAACCAAACATTTCAGCCACACTACACCTGCATAAAGCCGGCAGGTTTCATTATGTGATAAGCATCAACACTCTTTTTTTTATTTGCTTAGAAATGAAAAGAGTCAAGAGAATGAGCTGCAAGAGGGAAGGAGAGAGAATAGCTGCGTTTGTATAGAGCTTTTCACCACTTTAAGTGCTTTACACACACATTCAAACGGCACTGCTCTATCACACACACACACACACTCAAACACAGATGGTATATATTGGGCAATTTCGGGGGGTTCAACACATGGACCGGAGGAATCAGCAATCCGATTAGTGGACAACCCACTCCACCTCCTGCGCCACAGAGAAAAGCAAGACCACACAGAAAACAGGTTTCATAGAAAAATATCGCCTTTATTACCTTCACATTCACCCCCCACACAACACATTTTCTTTTTTATTCCAAGTCAATGGAATTCAAACAAGAAATCACCTCTTAATATCTCTGAGGCAGGCCACGGTGCAAGGCTTTGAAGGGTTGCGAGGCTCAATTCTGCTTCAATTCAGTTTTATTCAAGGAAATTGCTATTACAGTCCCCAGAAAAAAAATTAAATAAAAAAGAACCGAGCAATATCTGGGCAGCTGGTAACCATTTATCGCAGGGGCAACCCAAAACACATTATAAAGTGAGACCATATTCAAAAGATAAGAGGTGAGAAACTAATTTGGTAGATATGAAAGAAAGATACAGGGACTCATTTCCTCGGTGCGGTGGGGTCATTTTTCTATGAGACAATTTTAACATCACCACATTATTCCACGTGTATAAAGAGCCTTCACAGACTTCCAGTACTCTTCAGACTGTAAATAATACAACAGATTAATACCTTCAAATGACACCTGCTGCGTGTGAAATAAAAAATATTTGCACATTGATTAAAAATGAGGTAATTTCCTTGAAATCAATGAAGATGATTTCATAGGATCAACAAAACAAACTGACCATTTTTTTTATTTAATAAAAAAAGCAGCAACTGCGGTGTTTTCAATAAGTGGTTGTTGCCAATTTTCCTTTTTTTGAATTATTTTTTTATTTTATTGTGTGTGTATGAATTCCTCCATTGATAGAGTTTCTCTCAACTTGTTTTTTTCTTTTACTTTAAGTGCATAGTAGTGTAATCCAGCGCAAGTCAAAAAAGACAATCATTAAGTCGAGGCGTCTCCTTCACACAGGCAGAGAAAATGCACAAGATTAAACGTAACAGTGACGAGGCTGAAGCCCGGGATGAAGCTTGAGCAGATAAACACTCAACTCAGGTTCTTATTTAGTTTGAAGCTAAAATAGAGTTTGAATGAAATCAGACTCAAGTTCATCCCTCGCCGAGGCCACATTTCAGAATGATCAGTCTTTTCTTGCTTTTAACACATTTATAACAAGAAATAATCATTCTGATTAATTCAAAAAAACCTTCATTGTAAGAACAAGAAATCAAAGAAAAAACAGCAAAACAGTTCATTCAATTGATTTAAAAAAATGACATCATCAAGGTAGATTTCCCCCCAAAATTCAGTACGGAGTTATAAGATCTGTGATTTCACAGCAACAAAACTGAGGAAAACGAGAAGTGAGAGACGAGAACAAACACATCCATTCATCTGTACGGATTATCTATATTATTGAAGGTTGCCAGGGGCTGAGAGGCGGGGTTCAGGCTGGACAGGTCACAGGACGCGACATGCAGAGACAAACAACCATTCACCCCCACATTCACACATACAGACAATTTAAAATTTGGCCGGGATTCGAACCCAGCGCACTTCTGTACCAACTGTACCAACGTGGACGATCAAAAGGACAGACGGACAGACAGACAGGCATATCAAAGCATGCAATAGGAGAACTCCAGAGCGGCCTGCAGATCACGACCATGTTCTTAAACCAAGTTGACCGTGTGCATGAATTGATCTTGTCATGTTGTTTAGTGAGAAAAAAAACTGTTATTCTGAATTTACGGTTCAGGCAGATTCTCCTGTAACTGATTAAAAACCTGCTGCACTATATAAAGCTGATTCCTCGAGTCTTACAGTATAGAGGTCATATACTAAACATGTAAAACTTGAGGGCATCAAATCTGTCCTCTATACAGTCCCACTGCAGACCCTCTAAATTCTCCTTATACACAGTCAACAGAAAATCACTGTAGGTCCCGACTAAACATTCAATCACAGGCGGAGAGGTAGCAGAAAGAAGCAGCGTTTTAAAACAGAAAGTGAGAAAGAGAGATGCTCGACCACTTTCTAATGATCCCGACTTGAAGCCCTCAGGCGAGGATCCTGAGAGGAATCATCATGTGGATCTGAGAGGAGATTAAAACTCCCCGTAGCCCCATTTTATCTCCACTCTCCAATTAGTAAAGAGGAGAGTATAAAAAGGGGGCTCTTTTATTCGGGCAAAGACACGGACGGCTCTTTGGCACCATATGCAGCGCCAGTCGGGGCCCAAGGACCTGTTAGTGCTTTCACTCGTAATATTTCTCAAGGAAACAGGAGGAGGAGGAGGAGGAAGGAGAAAAAGGAGCGATGGCCTGTGGGCTAGAAATGCTTACTGCAGGGTTTTATGAACGCAATCAGCTCCATTAACTAATTAGAAATATTAAAAGGCTTCAAAGTAGTCTATGATGGGGAAGGGAGAGAGAAGGGAGGGAAGGCTTGATTTAAAAGTGCCGCATGAGGAGATGCCAGCACATTTTCCAATTCTTGCAAAAAGTTTGATAGAAAGAGAGAGAGAGAGAGAGAGAGAAAGAGAGGGTGGATGGAAAAGAAAAAATGCACGGGCAGCACAACATAAATACTGTCATATATCATTCGTGTATTTGAATTTTCAGACCCACATTGATTGGGTTACAGCAGAGGGCTGCTGGAATGAGTCACATAATGTGTAAATCATAAGCAAGTCGATTGAAATGGAAGAGAGAGGGTGCCAGGGAGGAGGGGAAATGGAGATGCAAGCACAAAAAGAAGTAAAGTGCCTGTTGACTAAAGTACAAAAGAGAGTATTGAATGAGACACAATATAATAAAGTATGTGAATGTGGAGAATCTGTACAGTGTGCAAAGCATTAGAAATCTAGATTCTCTGCTTACACAGGTTTAGGTTACTTAGACGTGTGTGTGTGTGTGTGTGTTTGTGTGTGTGGAAAATAAGTGTGCAGTGCATGTTATGTGTGTCTCCATTACCAAGTCTGTTCTGCCAAAAGACCTCTTTCATCTGCTTTTGTGTTTGAAACAACCTGCCCTCCTCCTTCCATTCTCTCCCTCCATCAATCCCAAACCTCACAACCTGCCTCCCTGTTTGTCTTCCCAGTAAAAGGGAAAAAAAATCTATCTTTAGAAAGTATGCAGAGAGCATTTCTTTTACTCCTTCTTTCATCTCACTCCATCTCTGGACGCATTGTTTGGAGGGAAAAGGGGGCTTGCTTAATGGGCCCTTTTTCCTCCCAGGGATTTAGCTCTCTCCTTTTCTCTCTCGTGTGTTTTTTACTATGGAGATTTGCGACGGAGGGTATGAGAAGAATAGAAACAATGGCTTTGGATTGAACAATATGAAAAGCCAAAAAAATAAGGCTGTGGGATTTGGGCATCAACAAAAATGATAGTGGCATAAACACAGGATGGTGATTTTAGAAGTCAGGAAAATAAGAACCAAACAGACTATTTCACAGGCGTGGATCGGAATAAAAGTTTCAGGTCATCTCAATCCAAAACAAAGGGATATAAATATTAGTTTTCTTTTACATATTGATTTGCTTTGTGGCCCTCTATGGATTCAACACAATGCTTTAGATGACAAAGCAAAATGGCTTCAACTGGAGGATCTGACCCCCGAACGAAAAAGTCCAAAAAACTGTTAAGATCATCTCAGTGAGCACAATCTACAAAACTGTAGCCTTACAACAATTGTCAGTAAGTATAAAAATAAACATAGTTGAACTATTACACATCAAAAAATACACGTAGACCTACTGTTATTGAGATAAGAAAGAAAAGCAGTGGTGTTCAACTCACACACACTGGTACAATACTCAATGACGTAAGAATCAAGTCAACCAATCAACCTTCAATAAATGAACATTAAGAAGAAAAGTGCTAATGTTAATCTCAACATTGCAAAAATCATGTGTTAAACAACGTGACAGAAGTGCATCAGGTTACACTGGAGTGAAATCTTTCAATGGCTCATGCCAACATATAAACATCTGAAGGACACGGGATTCAAAATAATTAAAACACATCAGAAAAGTTGTGAGTTGTCTGACAATGTAACCAGGTCGTATTTAACAGACTGTGGTGAATAAAGTGATCGATAATAGAACCGAGCTGTGAACGAGTTATTTCCTGAAAAAAATCCATAAGTAAGATTCTCTTTTGTCACAGCATGTTTGGTCTCACCTGTTGAATAGAAGCAAAACTGGCAATTTGGTAACCAGTTCTTTTTTTTTTGCGTTACCAGACCAATTTGCTTAATAGTATGGATCTGTCAGAATAACACTCAAGATGTTATGAATGAGCACAACAATAAAATATTTTGCTCACGTGCAGAGACAAGGAAAACCACAACAGAGTTAAAGAACCCAAAAAAAAACATATAGAAAACAAACTCGTGCCTTCAGATACTCAACATCATCCATCATTGTGTTATTGTTCGTCCAACGTATGCAGGACATACTAAGATGTTTGATTTGATAATTTACAGACATTTTCTTAATCTCCCCCTGAGGCAGGACCTCGTTCTGGAGGTAAATCGTTTTTAAAGCACGTTTACAAAAAGAAAAGGCATATCAGGATGTAATGACAAACACACTCAAGATGACACATGGGACTTGGGGAGTATTGAGGTGTACCGTATGTGTGTGTGTGTTGCATGTTTTGATGCAGTGTGTCTCATTCTATCTTTCTCTTTGCGTTAACGCAGGCCTACTCCTCGCTCGCACACCAAAGAAGCCACACGCACGCACGCACGCACGCACACACACACACACGCTGGATGTGTGCAGCTGTCTATCAGTCACAGCTGGACAGACGCCACTAATTCTCCCTTTCCCTCTCCCTTTTCTCCCCTTAATCTGTGTCACTCGCAGTCCCTCAAAGGGCCAGCGAACAAATAAACTGCAGCTTCATTCAGTCCCAAAGAAATAGCCTTCTCTTTTGATGCAGCGCACACGTCTCCTCTCTCTCTCTCTCTCCCTGTACCTGTGTGTAAATCCCTTCACTGTCAGACGAGGTATTTGGAGGCAGGCAAGTGTCCGAGCTGCAGACCCGAGCAGTGCAGAGGAGGAGAAATAAGCTGTTAGGGATTTGACACTGAACACTGCGTCTTGTCCACAGTCTGTGTGTGTCAGTCTGAGTGTGACTGTGTTGTTCTGCTCATATTCCAGCTCATTTTTCAGGTTGTGGTGCAGCTGAAGAAGCAAAAAGAAATGTTGCGCTGTGTTGTTCATCAGAGTCAGTTCCTCCATTCTCCCCAATGAGCCATACGCACAAAGTTCAGCACCAGAAGTTGCACTTTTCTTATTCTACCAGTTCCAGCCAAAGAGGAAGTTCAGCAACATCCTGGTCCGTCTGTCAGAACCAGTCATACGCAACAGGAACTAGTGTCTCCTCAGTGAAGCTTCACGTCAACGAAGAGCCGCCATTTACTGAATACTGCTGCAGGTCGTTCGTTTCAAGGAGGGTTCACGACCTTTCATCACTTTGTTTGAGGAAAGCGCTCCGATAAATCTGAATCATTCCCACTGTCCAGTCGTCTCAACACTGGGAACCATAGCTGTCGTCCTTCTCCAGTCGGATGGTGAGCATGGGGTCCAGACCCGGCCCGGGGCCCGGGTACAGGTGGCTTTGGTCGGGGCTGTGGATCAGATTATAGCTGAGGTTTTGGTTCTGGTAGCAGTTTTGTTGAGCTTGCTGATTCGAATGTTGGCCGCTCTGGTACATCACAGAATGGTGATGACCGCTGCTGCTGGTCTTCTTGGTTGCCCGGTGGTACCGGTGGCAGCACAGAATCACCACCACGGTCACAGTGACCAGCAGCAGGACGGCGCCGACTCCCGCCAGCACATAGTACCAGTAGACGGGGACGGGCTGCGCCACCACTGAGTCTACTGTGGGCTCCATCCCAGACATGGCACCCCCTGGAGGGCAGGAGGACACATTACTGGTTGGCTCGGTGGACGAGCGAGGCAGGCATGCAGACCACAGCAGAGCTGTCGACTGTCTAACTGTCACTAAACCCCCCCCCTCGGGCAGCTGTTGTCACATCATGACCAGAACTAGGCACAGCGGGTCTGTCAAGCTCAGATTTCTGCACATGGTAAATTGTGTGTGGGTCTGTAGTGAGACTGATACTGAACATTTTAAGAGTGTGGAGGATATAGTTTAATATTTTTGCCTTCGTAAACAAAGAAACATGTAAGAAATGCACTAAAGCAAACTGTGTATGTACCTGTTTGATGGTAACAGTTAGCATGTTTGTCTAACAAGCTGAGCACCTATACAGTAGTAAGCAGTGTATATATATATATATTTCTAAAGAATTATATTTAAAACCTATTGTTGCTGGCTAACATTTACCTAATTAAAAGATCTGCCTTCAAATCTGTCTAAAATTAGGGACACACTTAAAATAAGAATAGTTTGGTAAATCTGACTTCGTTATTAAAATATAATGATGTGCGAGAATTGAAAAGCTTGACAGACTTAGCAACAGTAACTACGGTGCAATCACTTACTGGAGCAGTGAAATAAAATT
Organism: Limanda limanda; assembly: GCF_963576545.1. NCBI lineage: Eukaryota > Metazoa > Chordata > Actinopteri > Pleuronectiformes > Pleuronectidae > Limanda > Limanda limanda. Next base: position 23,656,244 of record NC_083651.1, on the reverse strand, counting down.
ATCTCCTTTCTCATATCAGAGTCATAGACTAAACTAACATGTTGTATCAACAGTAAGCAAAAAAAACTGCTTCCAGATTTACGTTACTGTCTTTAAACATATTCTACAGCACTTTTCTACTAACAGTATTCTTGATTGATGCAAATGTCACAAGCATTAGCTGCACACCGACACGCAAAGGCTCATGCCATGCGTCCACATTCGACCAGAGAAATGCAAAAGCCTTGATTATGCAGTGACTGGCTGATTCCAACAAAAGGGGAGAGAGTGTTAAGTGGTTGTATTCAGCGGGACGCAGCTACATCTTATCAGGGCCAGATCGCATTGAAAAGACTCGAGTGGCGAGGAGAAAGAGATGGAGAGAGAGAGAAAGAGAAGAGGGAAAATTACAGGGGTAGAGAAAGGGATAAGAGAGGTGGCATTATTGCAAGAAAGACTCGAGTGAAACAGAGAGTGCTGGTGGAAAGAGGGAGAGGAGAGGGCGGGTAGAAGGGGGAGTGGAGGGAGAGAGCTAATCCTGCCATGATATCTTTAATCCTGCATTAAAGGGTTTGTCTGAAACTTCAATACTCTGTCAACTCACTGTGAAAGAAACCCAATGAGAGACAGGTTGCGGAAGACGCGGAGAAAGAAGGGAGGGAATGAAGCGAAGGATGTGAGGAAGAAAGAAAGAGGAAAAGGAGACTGAGAGAGAGGAGAAGAATAATGAAAGAACAGAGGATGGAGAGGTGCAGGGAAAAAGATACAGACCTCAAAGAAAAGCAGGGAGCTTAATTTTGTCGGGTTTTCTTTTTTTAAAGTAAAGATGTTCTCTTTCAGGGTTTAAAATGAGCTTTGATTGTAAAGCTGCACTCAGAGTACAGAGAGACTTCCAGTGGATTAACACAGACGATTTTCAGGGCTGTAGAAAGCACTTTGCTTTTCTGGAGAGGAAAGGAGGGAAGTGGAGGAAGACTTGTGAAGACCGCCATTCCTAAAATGAGATCTAAAAAACAAAGTGCGGCTTTCAAGAAAGTCTGACTTTTTGAATCACTGAATTAGCCTAATATTTATTTTTCCCATTCTAGGTCTCTCACATCAAAAATCTGTTTTTATTTTAACAAAGAATAAAAGTGTGAGTTTTCTCTACAGATAAATTGATTGCAAATGTACCTTTTTCCGTGTGTGTGTGTTAACAATCTTTCCGCAGCCACCTTATTTCCGTCAGACGCAAATACATACGTAGTTGCCATGGATACAAAAACCCAACAGGTTCATGTTATGTCAAAGTGAGGACTCGTACCATTAAATTAATGATCCAGTTATGAAAAAAATATCAAAGCTTCACAGTCAAATGACCTGAAGTATGACGATGATACGAAAACTTTCCTTTCATAAACAAAACCTCCCGTCCAGACTTATTGAATTGAACAAAACCAAGTGCTGCTCTGAGTGTCTTTCATCCATTTACACAATAGGAACACATCAACACACACACAGACACACACACACACAAATACACTTTCAAACAATTTTAAGCACACCTTTAGCAAACTTTATATACCACACCTTACAAAAAGTCAAAAACTGAGCTTCCATTTCAACCTTAAACAATCAATAAATGTAATTGACATGGGCACAAAGGACAAAATAAAAGATATTCCAAAACAAAAAATCAACGGAAAATTTAAAAAAACTTAGGTTCACAACTCTTAAGCACTATCCTGTTTTGTGAAATAGAGATAAATAGAGAAAGGAAAGGGGAATAGGAAAAAGTAAAGAGACAGAGAAGAGAAGCTCCTTATATGGTGACAGAGAGGGAGAGTTTACACCACATGCTGACAACAACTCAGATGAAGTAAGTGTCCTGCTCTCTACTCTGAGACGCTCATGACGATTCCTTTTATTTAACTGAGGAGCAGATACTACGACCTGGTTTACTCTGAGCTATTAGACCCCGACCTCACAGGTTTCTCCTTCATCACGACATGTGATGACGTGACCTACGTCGCCTTATGTTGAAATTAAACTAGTTTGAGTCGTTTGCTGTTGGTCTCTGCAGACGGTAGGCAAAACACACAATACAAGATCCAACTGTATAGAACCAAGCCCAGCATGCAGGGACTCATGCTAGAACAATGCAAAGGACTCATTCCATCAAGTTGCAGTGTTGTCACTGTAGTTTTCTTCTTGTTTTTAAGTACACACCCTAACTGCCTAATCATATCAAGATTTCATTTGTAAATGATGATTAAAAGAGTAGAATAAATGTAGTTGTAGCTGTTTGTAGTATTTAGGATTGAAGGATAACGTGTAACAAGGGAACTCAGGGCCGGTGCAGTGCTGCGAGCTGAGCTTAGCAACAGGCAGGAAGCACAGACATTGAGAAGAAACAAGTGGAACAGGAAGTGGAACTTACTGTTTATTCCAGGAGTTAAGGCGGGGAAAGGCTCTGGAAAACAGAAGGAAAAAGGAGGAGTGTTATTGATGATGGCTACTAACTGGTAGATATGATCAAGGGATGAATTATCAGCTGGAACTGCAAAGGTAGTTTATGTTTGGAGAAGGATTGTAAAGGGCACATAAGCCGATATAGAACCATTATGACAGACCTCTACTAAACCACGAGGATCAGATCTGAGCACCAGGCCTTAGTAGAGTATTTGTAATATAAAATACAGTGTCAAATATATAATCACTGGGATTTGCTCAATCTCGGTCTACTGTGACACGATTCTATAATTAAAACGTTTATTTGTAACGAGTGCAAACAGAAGCACATTGGAATACAGATGATTTTCAAAATTGCAGCACAGTGCACTTTTTTTCCAAAGGTTAGTCGAGAGTGTCGATAAAGATTTGTCATGTTCTGGGATGTTGAGTCTGATCGTGCATAAATCTTCCCGGGTGACAGTTATTGGGAAGACAAAAGAGGAGGCTGGCAGGTTTTGAAGAGAGGCAGAGGAGTGTTGTTCATGAATCTCTCTCTCTCTCTCATTCTGTCTGTTACTTCTCATCTTCTCTTCCTCTTCACTTTCAGCCTTGTCACTGGGTCTTCCTTTCTTTCCTGTGATGACTCTCTGTCTTATTGTCTCTCTGTCGTCACCTCAGGTAACTTGAGGACGGGGGGCAGATGAAGAGAGGTAGACAGATCAGAAAGTAAAGATGGAGTTAAGTTGAAGGGGTCGTGGGAGCAGGAACTGAAATGTGCCGGAGGATGCAACATCTATTATGAAGTGCGAGGAGATTAAAAAAAAGAGATTAAAAAAGAGAGAGGATGGCAGCACAAGAAATAAAAGTTTCATTGAGTCAGTTGAGAAAAATATGGAGTTGGTGGCGAGAACTCCAACACACAGTGTCAGCTGTCAATCACAACGTTTGACCGGTCGGCATAATTAACGTGATAAGAAACTACCTAAATTGATATTAACCATCTTTAAGAAGAATTGATTTTTGCTCCATGTCCCTTCCACTAACTATACTGCAGCCAGCGTTTATGCTACATATGAAACAGAATCGCCAGTGGTTTCTTCCTCTTTGGTCAGCTTGTATCTGTGTGTGTGTGAGTGCAACAGAGAGAGAGAGAGAGAGAGAGAGAGAGAGAGAGAGAGAGAGAGAGAGAGAGAGAGAGAGAGAGAGAGAGAGAGAGAGAGAGAGAGAGAGAGAGAGAGAGAGAGAGAGAGAGAGAGAGAGAGAGAGAGAGAGAGAGAGAGAGAGAGAGAGAGAGAGAGAGAGAGAGAGAGAGAGTCTGTCAAGCAACTAATCACAGAACGACACCTTTTTTCCCTCTGCTCGATCATCCAGAGAGGACTGAGCGGTAAGTGAGAGAGAATGAGAGAGAGACACGGAGACAACACGCAGGGAACCAAGTAACTGCAGGGTGGGTGGGGGGGTTAGTGTCGGGGAAAACAGGCTGAAGGAGATAGAGAGACGCAGATATAATGAAAGATAGATTAGAATCCATGCCCGAAGGCCGTTTGTGGCCTACTTTCTTTTTTAATATATTTTTTCTTCTTTTTTTTTTAGTGTGTAAACGAGAGGCAGTTTCCCCCCCACCACCACAACCCCTTCTCTCTCTCTCATCCGGTCTCTGGTGAAAACAGGGCATAAATAGCCTGGTGTTAAGGAGTGAGAGGATCAGAGAGGAGGAGGAGGGAGGGAGGAAGGGAGGGAGGGAGGGAGGAAGGGAGGGAGGGAGGGAGGGAGGGAGGGTAGGAGGGAGGGAGACTGGCTGACGTATCAATAAACAGTCGGACAGGTAAACAGGAGGATTGTGGGACTCACGTGTGCACTGCTCCAGCTCCATGCTGCTGCTCATGTGGATGTTGTCTATTCTGATGTGGCCTCGGGTCGAGTGGTCGAAGAAACCTTCAAACACCACCTGGACGAGAGAGGGAGAGACACATGGACAGATTAATTTAGCTTCTGAACAACATTTTAACATTTAAAATACATTTTTCACTACAGTCAATGTATGAAGACACTTACTTGATACTCTTTGGGGCTCTGGGGCAGGATGGTGCGGCCCTCCCTCCAGTGTGGCCCCTGGTCGCCCTTCAGCGCCCACAGCAGCGTCTCCTCCTGGTCGTTGTCCCTCAGCAGGACCCTCAGGCTCCCCTGCGCCTCCCCCTGGAGCTGGTAGTAGAAGAGGAGGCAGAGCGGCCCTCGCTCGGGGCCGACCTCCGGGCTCAGCAGCCGCGCTCGCTTGCGCTGGGTGTGGGCGCCGGCGTCCATGTGGAGGTAGTTCCCTGAAAAATCTGGAACAGAGAAAAAGACACAGAGAGGAAATGTCACTTTATTGCATTTCTACTGTGAGATCAGTGATATATTTCAATCGTATCAGTTGTAAGACATGAAGAAGTGGCCTTTTAATCTCTTTTAACACATTCCATATGTGAATATAAAGAATTTGGGAGCCAAAAATCTTGTCTGGACCCAAAACACCTACAGAAAGTATCACAATTTGTGTTTTCTGTGATGAAAAGTTCGACTCCTGTGATAAACAAGATGATGTAGTAAGGCTAGGCTCTTAATTAGCCCGATTCAGGCTCCGGTCAGAGACTAGTTTCCCAAGCAGCCCTTTAGGACCGCACTGCTACAATTGTGTTAATAATAACACATTTTTGGGGAGTTAAGCAGTCACTCTGTGTGGGTTAAGGACCCTTGAGTTGGTGCATCACACTGATTGATGCTGTTAGAACACGACCTGGGATATTTTGGACTCATTCATTTTAAGGGCATGTGTATTGCTCAGGGCCCATGGAAGTGTAGTGTTGAATATGGTGCGATTTGGACATGCGATAAGACACAGAGAGGAAGTGTCACTTTATTGCATTTCTATTGTAAGATCAGTGATATATTTCAATCTTATCAGTTGTAAGACGTGAAGAAGTGGCCTTTTAATCTCTTTAAACACATTCTTGTCAAATCTTGTCTTGATCCAAAACACCTACAGAAAGTATCACAATTTGTGTTTTGTGTGATGAAAAGTTTGACTCCTGTGATAAACAAGATGATGTAGTAAGGCAGGATGTGGTTCTTCGGACTTTCGGGCATTAGCACCATCGCTCTGTTGTTTGAGGCTTAACCACAAACACGACTGCCATTTCATCATGGCCGCTAATGGCTGTGGATACAAATGATCAGACCTTTACGCACACAAACATATAAGACCCTTAAGCCCAGAACCAGGCTGAATGTCTGACACCTCATTCTGTTGCTCTCCCTGTTTAGTCAGCACAGCCATCATTAGAAATATAGTTCCAGTGCTTGTGCAAGTATTGTGTATCTGTGTTTCTGTGTGTGTTTGTGTGCACAAGTCCTACCCTCACACTAAAGACTGGATAGGAAGATTGGACAGAGAGCAAAGGAGGTAAAGAGAAGTGAAAAAAGTGGGCGAACATAACTTAAAAGAGAAAGAGAGAGCGAGAGAGTTGAGGGAGAACGAAGGGCAGCACTATAATGCCCCCCCCCCCCCCCCCAAACGGGCCCATAATCATTAGCTTGCTGCTGTGTTTGGCTGTTTGTCTAGTTTGTCTATTACGGCCTGAGAGTAAAAGCTTCGCTGGAGCTGCAAATAGTCTTTTTATCGACGGACAGACACTGTGTGTGACACCTCATAAGGGGAGAGAGCAGAAAAAAAGAGGAAGGATGGAGGGAAGAGGAGAAGAGGAGTAGAGGCAAACGAGAAAAATAGCAAATATGGAGAAAGGGTAAAGACTGAAAACGGAAGAAAACAAAAAGATGCATAAATATCGAATAATCTATCTATCTATCTATCTATCTATCTATCTATCTATCTATCTATCTATCTATCTATCTATCTATCTATCTATCTATCTATCTATCTATCTATCTATCTATCTATCTATCTATCTATCTATCTATCTATCTTTCTATCCTCCCTGCGATTTTGCAGCGCATCATACTTAATGAATAATGGATTTGGGTTGAGGTAGCTCTGTTTCTTCACTGGGAGGCAAAGCAAACTGGGACCTAAATTACCGTTGCTCATTAAGTACAGTTAGAGAAAGTTGCAGTGTTTTTCTGTCTCTCCGCGTTTGATCTTGGCGAATGTACAAAGGGAGGGAATTAATTAACAACTCTCCATGGGAGGGAAAGGCAGGGATGTAGAATTGGCTCTGAGGGAGGGAGGGAAAGTGTGTGTACGTCTGTGTATGTGTGCGAGTGTGTGTGTGTGTGTGTTACAGTCTGTTTGCGTGAGTGTTAATTCGTTTGTAGGCATCTTTGTTTATGTTTATATCCGCATGAGTGTCTGGGTTTATCTGTCAGTCATTCTGTGTGAGTTCGCTTTGTGTGCATGTGCAAATTCACTTTTTTGTTGTTTGTATTCATGTGCACTTTCTTAATTTCTTTGTGTGCATTCTTCCCAATTTTGATTATAGCGGTAAACACTGTGTCTTTATGCAATCAACAAAGTCTTTGTTTGTCATGTGTCACACTGATTCCTGAAAGTCTTCATTCCTAACTTCTACACAAAAAAAGAAAACAGGAAGGGACCCGTAATATCAAAGATAAGCCACGTTGAACTGAGATACCTTTAAGTTGCATTCCTTTCAATTACATCTTAATAATGCGTCCATAAGATAAAAGCTGTAACATTTCTCCTGAGTACATTTTATAGAAAACCAATTCCTGTCTGAATGTTTAAGTTTACTGCTCAAGACTCTTTGTATCCTCAGTTCTGTGAGTGGTTGTGTTTAGGCTGCTATAAACACATTATATTGTATTGAATATATCTGTATGTTTGTCCTGTGATTGGCTAGTGACCTGTCCAGGATGCACCCCACCCCTTGACCAATGGCAGCTGGGATTGACTCAAAGAATAAGCAGAATAGATAATGGATGGATGCATAGATTTTTGCAGATATATACAGTATATAATGTCTATAGGAGACAGAGTTGGTCATTTATCAATTAATCTCCAGGCTACTGCTAGATATAAAAATACACTCACATGCATGTTGGCATGGTTACCAAATGACCATGGAGATCATGATATGCAGATGCTAAGTGTCACTTCCATCAATCAGAACACAGAAAGAGAAAACATTACATAAATTGCTTAAAATCAAATATTGACTGTGTTATTGTGTAGTGACAAATTTGGATTCACATCGAAAAGTTGACTTGAAAGTTCGGACAAAGAGACAAAGCTTTCTAAGAAGCTTCAACACGGTGAACGTCAGCATTCACAACCACAGTGTGGATACACGTTTACATGATTGAATGTTAACTTTTAAATGTTAAACTATTCCTAACAACAACTAGTAAGTAGACTAGACTGGAGTTTCCTTCCATGGAAATCTCCACAGGGTAAAGAATCTCAGTCCTGCCCTCCCTGAGATCAAAAGAATAACTTACGAGCTGTGTTTGGGTCTTATTTTCTCTTGTGGAAATAGGGGGCTTTCAGTAATGAGGGCTGGGGATTTGATTTGCATTTGGAGACAGCTGACAGGGTACCGCACTAATGTTGCTGTAGAACAAGACTTAACGTCATGTTGCTGTCTGACGCTCAGACAGGAAGTCAATTACACACACTCACACACGCACTTGCATATATGAATGTGTTTGCAGGCATGCACACGGCCACGCAAACACACACACATCACACACTCGGTGCAGCAGTGTGAAGTACGGCCTCGCCTTATATCACAGTTTATGAAGGAGCTGCTCAGTCAACCATAAACTGGAAGGCATCAGGAGATACAGAGAAACCCTTGGTGGAGGGCAAGGTCAAATGTGTCTGTGTGTGTGTGTGTGTGTTTAATACACGGACAGTTCCACCTTGAGGGATGTGCGTAGGTGTGTGTGTGTGTGTGTGTGTGTGTGTGTGTGTGTGTGTGTGTGTGTGTGTGTGTGTGTGTGTGTGTGTGTCGAGCCTCGGGGAGAGCTTAAGAGCTAAGGCAGCACTTCTGTCAAAGCCATCATCTGACATATCTGACCGCTCTGGGCTACGTGTGTGTGCCTTATGGGTGTGTAAGTTGAATACAGTAAGAGGGTGTGTGTGTGTGTGTGAGAGAGAGAGAGAGAGAGAGAGGGAGGGAGAGAGGGAGAGAGAGAGAGAGGGCATAGTGGAAAGGAAGGTGTGTGTAATGGATAAAACAGCCTTCCGCTGTCTTATTAAAGATGGACAGATGTGGAAAAGCAGCTCCCGAGGAAACGAGAGGTCAATGAGGAGGGAAAGAGGTGATCACGGTGATGGGGTGAGAGGATGGAGGAGGACAAGGACGTGAAAATACAGAAATAATTTACTAATGTGGGAAAGAAATGGGGATAAGAAAGATGGAATGTTAAACCCTGTTAAAGTACGAACTTTCTCAACAAGGAGAGATGAGAAGATGAGGACTGACAGCAGGGAGACGACTGTAGGGCATTAGAGGCAAACACAATGTGGGATAGAATAGAGGAAAAAGAAGAAAGAAAAGCAGCAAACAAGGGGAATGAAGTAAAGTGATCAAAGTACAGGAATGAAGAAACAACAGAAGTGAAGTGAAGAGGAGTAAAACTCCAAGAACAGACAAAAAGTTGTGAATAAAAACAAGAAAGAAGAAGAGGAGATCGGACAAGAGAAAAAGTAGGAAATAATAAAGTAACAAACTAGGTTAGGGGGAAGGGAAACTGTTAAAGCTAATATAAAAATTAAAAAAAAACTCCAATTAAGTCGCTGTGCACCCTGTGAGCAGATTAGAGTGAAATCCTTGCATCATAGTTGCTGTCAGTGGTTCCTCGCAGCACTGGGATCTGCTCGGCTCTTAATTAGCCCGATTCAGGCTCCGGTCAGAGACTAGTTTCCCAAGCAGCCCTTAAGGACCCCACTGCTACAGTTGTGTTAATAATAACACACTTTTTGGGGAGTTAAGCAGTCACTCTGTGTGGGTTAAGGACCCTTGAGTTGGTGCATCACACTGATTGAGGCTGATAGAACATGACCTGGGATATCTTGATTCATCTAATCTACATGTGTACTGCTCAGAGGCCATGGAAGTGCAGTGTATATATACACACATATATATTAATACTCCAATCAGTACTCACTGTCTGATCCCAGTGCCAGATCCTGCCGGGTCTCGTGTGTGTCGTGTCCTGTGGAGCTGCTGCTGGCTGTGTGCAGGGACCAGCTCACACCTGACTGGGGATCAGCCGACCAGCCGCACAAGCTCTGCTCAAAGTCACAGACGGCCGACAGCGAGGGAGTGGTGGCTGTGGGACGAGAAAACGACAAGCACAGATTGTGAATAAAGACATTTGATAGTTTAGGTGATTCGATTTGAAGTAACCTGTTTTAGTTTTTAGTCCTTTAGCACCTCAGCCAGCTAAAGTAACCAGTGATTATTAAAGATGCTGCTGTGTTTGTGAGGTTTCTCTGCAGCAGAATATGGTTTCTTGCTGGGAACTGGTGGTGTTGATAGTTGCTTGCTAAGATCTTCAGTCGTTGTTGGACTTACAAAACAAAAAGGCTATAAAATACCCTCTAAGCATGGAAAGTTCTCCAGGGCTCCTCAGAATGAGGTGAGCCAGCTGGTCAACATTCTAACTTCAGTATCAAAGAGGTGGTAGAAACAGAAGAAAAGCAAGCGTGAACATTGGTGCTGCTTTCCACTTTCCAAAGCTCCTCACAATAACAGGAATGAAATTTGAAACTAACATACAGCCCCTTTAAACTACTGTCCAGCAGTGAGGCTGCTTGTCTGACACTCACTGACCTATAGCTGTGAAATGATGTTCCCAGCGTGTGTGTGTGTGTGTGTGTGTGTGTGTGTGTGTGTGTGTGTGTGTGGGTGTGTGAGAAGGCAAACTCCTCTGACTGTGAGAGCTGATCTTCACTCAAACACAGACTCCTGTGGGACACTTGAATCCAACAGACTTCAAAGTCCAGAGGCCCCGAGGTGCACGATGACATCATGAGTTTGACCTCGAGAGTGTGAGAGTGTGTGTAAGTGTGGATGAGAAGAAAATGTATCCGCATGTGCACTTCCAAGAAATCTGTGTGTGTGTGTGGTCCAGGTATTACTCTTCAAAAGTCGTTTACATATTGACATTACAGTTTGTTCTTCCTCATGGGGACAAAGAACCAGTCATCATAACATAAATCATAACAGTTTAGGGTGAAGACATGTTTTAAGTTTAGGTTTTTAATGTGATGCCCTCTGAAATCATGGAGATATGAGTGAGAGTGTGTGTGTGTATCTGTGTGTGTGTGTGTGTGTGTGTGTGTGTGTGTGTGTGTGTGTGTGTGTGTGTGTGTGTGTGTGTGTGTGTGTGTGTGTGTGTGTGTGCGTGTATTTACCAGATCTCATTGCAGCAGTGGTCATCTCCACTCTGGGCACAGTGGGGGTCATTGTGTCAGGTACAGTGGTGGATTCTGTCGACAGAAGAGGTTGAATAAGGGTTAGAACACAATAGAATAGAATGAGATGACAAGGCAAGATGGAGCAGAGTCATCACATATCATTATCACTCTATATTTACTACAATTAGCATGAACTCATATTATTCCAACGCGGTCTAGTAAGCAGAGACAATACTGGAGTTAGACTAATCAGATCTAAACTCTGCTTTTCAAACTTTCACAGTTTGTTCTGTCGCCTGAATGTGGTAATATCTTAACGGAGCAGCTGTGACTTCTGAGCAAAGGGAGATTGAGATATTACACAGCTACTAATGATGTTTGTACAGACGCTGAATTAGAGCTGAAGTTTGTCACGAGCCAGACAGTGACAGAGTGAGCCGAGGCAGAGAGCTGGCACTCGGCTCAACACTGCGCCTCGCCACTCAGTTTATCCACTGCAGGTTGGCAGGCACACACACACAGACACACAGACACACAGACACACACACACACACACACACACTCAACGCTACGATGATAGATGCTGCACTCAAACTGACCTTGGTGCACAGCAGCAACCAGTGTATGATAGATAAATCAGAGGTATGCACACACACACACACACACACACACACACACACACACACACACACACACACACACACA